>NC_090657.1:205506015-205656015 GCF_040937935.1 Hyperolius riggenbachi | reverse complement strand
GATAGAGATAGCGATAGATAGATAAATAGATAGAGATATATAGATAGAGAAAGATATATAGAGATATAGATAGAGAGATAGAGATATATAGATAGAGAGCGAGAGATATATAGAGATATAGATAGAGATAGAGATATAGATAGATAGAGATAGAGATATAGATAGATAGAGATAGAGATATAGATAGATAGAGAGAGAGATATAGATAGATAGAGAGAGAGATATAGATAGATAGAGATATAGATAGATAGATAGAGATATAGATAGATAGAGATAAAGATAGAGATAAAGATAGATATAGATAGATAGATATAGATAGAGAGATATAGATAGATAGATAGATAGAACGTGAACAAGGATGCGCGCAGTAAGGGCCGCACAGGCGCAATGGTCAGCCAGGTCCTAGTCTCCGAAACTGACAGTGAGAGACCAGGGGATCGTGGAGTACTAGCATGGGCACAGAGCGGCTGCAGGGGCCAATAGAAGCCCAAAGTAAGTAAAACTGCCGTTTTTTAGGTTTGACTTCGAGATTCACTTTAAATTAAAATAGTATTGACTTAAAGAGACACTGAAGCGAAAAAAAAAATATGATATAGTGAATTGGTTGTGTACTATGAATAATTACTAGAAAATTAGCAGCAAAGAAAATATTCTCATACTTTTATTTTCAGGTATATAGAGTTTTTTCTAACATTGCATCATTCTATAATATGTGCAGATTACACAACACTCAGCATTCAATATGATGCTTTCAGAACAGTCTGTGAAGTAATGACCTCTCCTCTAGCAGAGAAAAAGTAAACAGTTTACTTACAGTTGAGATAATAAAAGTCAGATAACAGCCCTCTCCAGGACTAACTTAGTCGGAGAGCTTAATGGCTTGTTTGCATAGAGATAACAACTGGAGTTTCTCAACTCTTCCTGTACTGGAAACAATTAGACTGATGTATCTGATCTTAATGTTTTATTTCTTAGCTATACTACACATACAAATCATAATATAATTTTTTTTTCCGCTTCAGTGTCTCTTTAAAGCGGGGTGGGCAGGCTCTAGTGGCGTCTACCCCGGGGCCAGCGGATATAGGGAGCGCTGCTGCCACAGAATCTGAGACAAAGTTCACATAATTATTTAAAAACATACAATTCCATAAAATCGTAATCAAATATAAAAACAATTCTACAAGCATGTGCAGAAAGCATATTCAGGTTGACGTGAGAGCCCGAATGTACCTATTCACATTTGTGGAAATGACACAATGCATATTTGGTGGAAAGCAAACAGTGGCAGTAATATACATAGGCAAGACTTGGTCCCTCTGTATATTATCTCCTTGTGTGTGGTTCTACAGACAGGATGCAAAGCTCTCTGACAGCTGCTTAGATCACATGTGTATAACAGCAACGAACGCTGCGCCAGTCCACAAATGTAGTCCACCATACTAATAATGGGTTCACAGAATTAGAAGTTCCAGTAAAATAGCCCTTAATGCATGCAATGATCCACATGTGCTCACCATTAAATAGAGCTAAAATTCTTATAGGGAGAGAAAAGACATAGCATAATACTGTATATGCAAACATTAATAGAAATACTGAAGGAAAAAAAAATATAATATATTGATTTGTATGTGTAGTACAGCTAAGAAATAAAACAATGGGAGCAATGACACAATTCTAATATTGTTTCAAGTACTGGAAGAGTTAAACTCCAGTTACCTATGGAAAAGAGCCAAAGTCGCAAAGAGCTCTGTCTTCCGAAGCTTGTTATCTCAACTGTCACTGTATTTTCTTTTTCTCTCCAAAGGACAGGTCAAAAGTTCACTGGCCTGCTCTGTAAAGTCATTCAGAATGCCAAGTAGCGTGTAAACTGCAAATATTAGAGAATAATGCAATGTTATAAAAAACACCATCACTGAAAATAAAAATGAGAATATTTTCTTTTTTGGCTTAAGGATCACTTTAAACAATGAAGCTGGCACCCTCGTGTAAGAAAGCCACTTACTTCCGCATTCAAAAGCACCCAGGTGATGTCAGACAAGAGACCGACAATGAGGATGTTCACCGGATAACTGCCACTGCAGATACCAGGTGGATCTAGTGTTTTTTACAATAATCCTCCTAAGGACAAATAACCACAGTTGCGATCTTCCTTCAGATAAAATGGGTATTTATTCCAGCTCACATAGATAAAAAAAAAAAAAACACTACCATAGCAGAATCTTATAAGGCAATCCACTTCACGCGCAACAAATATTAAACTCACATAGCCATCGTCTTTACACACGCACAAAGCAATCTGACACTCCAACCGGGCACTGCAGGCGATTCCTCTGCAGCGTCCCGCTCAGTCTACCCTCACCCTTTGTGTACAAAGCAGTTGCTTGTAACTCCATGGCTGGCCGAGTAAAACTTGCGTCTGGTGACGTCAGGACCTTTGACTCCGCTTCTGGACACACCTGACAACTTAAATTGGGGATGGGGCAGCCGAATGCTGGATCCACACCATACAATTTTCTGGCAGATTTACCTACCAGATCGGTCTGATCTGAGGATTGATCGATTTTCTGATCGATTTCCACAGAAGTGAACAGAAATCGACCAGAACATTGCTCAGAAAATAGATCGATCCCCAGATCAAACATGCTGGAAATAATCGATATGGAAGGTAAATCTGCCAGAAAAATGTATGGTGTGGATGCTGCATAATACTGGGAGTCAAATCTGGCTACTGTAGGAGGGGGCTACTTAATACTGGGGCACACCTGCCTACCTATATGGGGGTGGAGGGAAACTCATTGGCTAGCTGAAAGTGGAGGCTTGGCAAAGACTAGGGGTACATTTGGCTTCTGGGGTGGAGGGGGAAGCGTGTCAGCTACCTACACTGGTCTGGTCCACTCCTGCCAACCACAAAGGCTAGAGCAGTGATGGCTAACCTTGGCACTCCAGCTGTGACAAAACTACAAATTCCATCATGCCTCTCCGAGTTATGAGAGTATTGCAATGCCTCATGGGACTTGTAGTTCCACCACAGCTGGAGTGCCAAGGTTAGCCATCACTGGGCTAGAGCCTTTGTGGTTGGCAGGAATAGTCCATATTTTACCCTTTAAGCTAACTTTGAGATAGCTTCAATGTGCTCCCAGATAAAACATTCAATTACTATGTGGCCTAGATAAAAGAGCCAAGTAGCCAGCTGTCTGAATGCAAAAATAACCCTCACAATGACATCTCTTTAAAAATAAGAGTATAAACTACTACCTCCCTTCTACAGAACCCCCCCCCAATGGAGTATAAACCAGGGCTGTGGAGGCGGTACAAAAATCATCCAAATCCGACTCCTCAGTTTATGAAACCACTGACTCCAGGTAACCAAAATTGCTCCGACTCCTTATACTTACCAGGGCTGTGGATTTGGTACAAAAATCATCCGACTCTGACCCCCAACTTTGATTCCTCAGTCTATTAAACCACTGACTCCAGGTACCCAAAATTGCTCTGACTCCTCAAGTCCGACTCCACAGCCTTGGTATAAACTGCCACCTCCCCAGAACACACAACCACCCTTCTCCCAATGGGGTATAAACGACCACTCCCCAGTATAGAACACACCTCCAACCCCCCATAGAGTATAAAGTAACCCCCCCACCCCTCATCCTCCAAATAGAGTATTAAGTACCACCTTCCCAGTACAAAAAAACTCCCCCAATAGTGTATTAAGTACCTCCAAATGGCATTTAATATACTACCTCCCCAGCTCCAGGAAATAAAGAAATGTATTGTCGGAACATCTCGATAGCACACCCAATAGAAACAATTAAAAAGGATTAATAAAACATGCAGAGGCCAGCCACCCACTCCATTCACAAATATAGTGAACTACATATAAACTATAGCATGAAATGTAACACATGAGGCTGTGAATGGAAGGTAATAACACAGTCAGAGCCAGAGCATCATCACCCCGTGATTACCAGTAATACAATATGCCTCCTGTCAGCAGAAGCAGCCCGGCCCATGAAGATTCTAAACAGCTAATAATGTGAGGGCTTATCTACCAGATCCTGCATCTCCCCAATGGTGCGCTGTGCCGGACGCGGCCTGGCCAGTCTCCCTGGGCTGCCGGGCAGAGCTTAGGCTTCCTCCCTCCATCTCCTCGGGCTCCTCCTCGGACAGAACAATATTGCACATCTGGTGTGTCTTGGCCTCGCCATCTCCTGCAGGCTGCTGCGCCTCCTCTCCAGCCACGCCCTGTCCTCTTCCCGCTTCATCACTCAGCACACCAAGTGATCACAGTGCCGAAGACTGGTGCGCGGGGACTGAACGGCCACGCCCTGTCCTCTTCCCGCTTCACAGCGCAGAAGAGATGGTGAGCGGGGACAGAATGGCCACGCCCTGTACTCTTCCCGCTTCATCAGCACACCAAGTGATGTGATCATCATCACAGTGCAGTGTGAGTGTACTCACTGCAGAAGACTGGCGGGGACTGAAATGGCCACACCGTCCTCTTCAGCACCACACGTGATCACTGTGCACTGGTGCGCGGGGACTGAGCAGCCACGCCCTGACCTCTTCCCGCTTCTGCACCACACATAATATACCACCTCCAGTAAATAAATAAATGTATTGGGGGAACATATCCATAGCTCACCCAATAGAAACAATTAAAAAAAGGATTAATAAAACAGGCCAGCCGCTGCTCCATTCACAAATATAGTAATGTATATTAATTATGGTATGAAATGTAATGCATCTGGCTGTGGATGACACCGTTATAACAGTCAGGGCCAGAGCATCATCATCCAATGATTATATACACAATATACAGAAGCAGCCCGGCCCACGCAGATCCTGCGCAAACACAGCTAATGATGTGATGGCTGATCTAGCAGATCCTTACCCTGCATCCCCTGATGGTGTGCTGTGCCCGGGCGCGGCATGGCCGGAGGTGGCGGGAGTCTCTCTGGGTCGCCTCTCACGCGTGGGCCGCCTTCTCTCACCCGTGGGCCGCCTTCCTCTCACCCGTGGGCCGCCTTCCTCTCACCCGTGGGCCGCCTCATCTCACCCGTGGGCCGCCTCCTCTCACCCGTGGGCCGCCTTTTCTCACTCTCACCCGTGGGCCGCCTTCTCTCACCCGTGGGCCGCCTCCTCTCACCCGTGGGCCGCCTCCTCTCACCCGTGGGCCGCCTCCTCTCACCCGTGGGCCGCCTCCTCTCACCCGTGGGCCGCCTTCTCTCACCCGTGGGCCGCCGGGCAAAGCTTCGGCTTCCTTCCTCCGTCTCCCCCTCGGTCACCACAGCGCAGTAGGGGTGTCTCGTCATCTCCTGCACCTCGTCTCCGTGGCAGCCACGCCCCGTACTCTTCCCGCTTCTGCACACCACCAGGCCGCACATACAGGAGACCGGTGGGCGGGGAACGAGCGGCCGCGCCCTGTCCTCTTCCCGCCGCTTCTGTACACCACGTGACTACACGCGCAGGAGACTGGTGGGCGGGGACTGAGAAGCCCGCGCAGAGGAGGGGAGGCGGAGCCACTAGTGGCTGTCATCTCTACGCAGGAAGGGGAAGGTAAAGGCGGGGGAAGGCAGCAGCAGTATGTGTAAAAATGAGCAAAAAATAAAAAAAACCACACTAAGCATTGCTTGCTGTGATGAGAGAATGAGAACAAATAAAATGACTGTAATAATAGTGGTGATGTAGGGGCAAATGATGTAAGGCTTCCCACATTTCAGTATTGCCCATCTAACAAGCATACAAGTGCTACTCACTGAGGGGGGGGGGGGGGGGGGGGCATGCGCAGCACTTAGTGCTGAAAACCGGTGGTTTGCGCCACGCCAAAAAAAATGGGCGTGGTCATGACATTGTATGGGCGGAGCTAACATAATGATGTAACAGCGAAGCATAAGAAAGCAGTGTTTACGCCATGATGTGGTCAAACGAGGTTTCGCATCATGGGTGAGCAGAAACTGTGTGATGCTATTTAATAGTATACCGTAACCCCAAAGCAGCAAACATAGCCAACTATGACAATTAAATAATAAATGCAGCAACAGCTACCCCAGACACCAGAAAATAAACGCAATGTGGGCAACATGTCAGCTTAAAATAAACGCAAAGGGGGCAACATGTCAGCACAAAATAAACACATTATGGGCAACATTTCAGCACAAAATAAACGCATTGCGGGCAACATTTCAGCACAAAATAAACGCATTGCGGGCAACATGTCAGTACAAAATAAACGCATTGTCGGCAACAAGTCATCACAAAATAAACGCAATGTGGGCAACAGTTTAGCAGTAAATAACACAATGTGGGCAACAAGTCATCACAAAATAAACGCAAAGTGGGCAGCATGTCAGCAGAAAATAATGCAATTTGGGCAGATTCTCCACAAAATGCAACCAGATTGGCAGCAGATTTCCCCACAACATGCAACCAGATTGGCGGCAGATTTCCCCACAAAATGCAACCAGATTGTCGGCAGATTTCCCCACAAGATGCAACCAGGTTGTCGGCAGATTCTCCACAAAATGCAACCAGATTGGAGGCAGATTTCCACACAAAATGCAACCAGATTGGCGGCAGATTTCCCCACAAAATCTAACCAGATTGGCGGAAGATTTCCCCACAAAATGCAACCACATTGGCAGCAGATTTCCCCACAAAATGCTACCAGATTGGCAACAGATTTCCACACAAAATGCAATCAGATTGGCGGCATATTTCCCCAAAAATTCAATCAGATCGGCGGCAGATTTCCTTCCCCACAAAATGCAATCAAATTGGCAGCAGTTTAGCCAGGTGTATAGGTGTCCCCAGTTTAGTCAGGTCTATAGGTGCCCCCAGTTTAGCCAGGTCTATAGGTGTCTCCAGACTAGGTAGCCCAGAAGAAGGAGCAGCGGGGAGGCAGTCCCCCCCCTCACCTGGAGGCCCCCCCCCCTTCACCGTTCCCCCTCCAGGCTAGAATGCGCAGCGGGCGGCAGCAAGCGGGCAACAACTTACAACTTACTATCTTCCTGCATGATCCCGCTCTGCGTGCCGCTGCTCTGGTCTAGTCTTCTCTGCTGTCCAATCACGCTCTCACATGAAGCACAGTGAGAGCGTGATTGGACAGTACTGCAAAGAAGACCAGACCAGAGCAGTGGCACGCAGAGCGGGAACCAGGAAGTAGTAAGATGATCGGTTTCCTGCTCGCTGCCGCTCTGGTCTCCACCACCGCACATTCTAGCTTGGAGGGGGAAGCGCGGAAGGGGGGCCCCCAGGTGAGGGAGGAGGGGGGACTGCTCCCCCTCCCCGCTGCTCTGTGCCCACCGCTGCTCCTCCTTCCTGCGCTGTGCCCCCTCCTGCAGTGCTCGGGCCCCCAGGGGCCACAAAAAGGGAGGCCTACAGGGCAAAATCCTGAGCTCCCGCCGGCCCAGTCCGAGTCTGGTGCAATTATCTTAGAAACTATACTGGTTTTGTTTTGTTTTGACTTTTTGCACATGAGGAGGACCAATATTGTATGCTATACCTGTAGAGGATGGCAGTAGGTGTTCTTTCAGCAAATTCAGACAAGAGGAGAGGAGGGGACGTTATTGCCCTAACCCTTCACAGTTTGTTAGTGATATGACCTCTTTAAGTGATTTTTTTTCTCTTTTGGGCCCGTTTCCACTTGAGCCACACGCGTCTGTGAGAATTCCGGGTCTGCGGATACGCTGACGAATCCCATCAGCCGTGCCATGCACGGATGGAAATGCCAGCCGAATCGCTAATGCAAGCGATTCGGCAGGTGGTGTCATTGTTCTCTATGGCAAATCCCTGCGGGGAAACTGTGGATTCGGAGTGAAAAAACACAAGTGGAAACGGGCCCTGACTGTTTAAAGTGTACCAGACACGAAGGCTCTTATGAGTTTTATACATACTTGGGGCTTCCTCCAGCCCCATTCACACAAATTGCTCCCACGCCGCCGTCCTCTGTCTTTTCTTTCTTCTGTACTTGGTCCCTTAAAGGGACTCTGTGACAAAAATGTCATTGTGTTTTCTATCATCCTACAGGTTCCTAAACCTATTATAATGTGCTCTGGCTTACTGCAGCACTTTATACTATCACCATCTCTGTAATAAATCAGCTTATCTTTCCCCTGTCGGACTTGTCGGCCTGTGTCTGGAAGGCTGCCAACTCTTCAGTGTGATCTGCTATGCATACCCCCACTGTATACAGCCTGATTGTGTATGGATGTATTTTCTATGTGTGGACATACTGTACATCAACCTACTTCCTGTTTTGGTGGCCATTTTGTTTGTTTACAAACACACTTTTTAAAACTGTTTTTGACTACTTTTAATGCGGCGGGTAGCGGCGAAATTGTGACAGAGGGGAATAGGAGATGTCCCCTAACACACTGGTATGTTTACTTTTGTGCGATTTTAACAATACAGATTCTCTTTAAGTTCGGCCAATCTGAGTAAGCTTAGTGCACTCCCTCTGGCAGACAGGGCCGGATTTACCATTAGGCCCTAAAGGGAACCTGAGGCAGCAAATGTACTATTTAAAAGAACACAGAACCTGATCTGGGGGGCTGGCCAGATCAGGGAGCCACAATCTCTGCCACTCCTGTGGCCGGCACCAGGGGTGTGGAGTTGGAGCAATTTTGGGTACCAGGAGTTAGAATCGGAGATTTCATAAACTGAGGAGTCGGAGTCCGATGATTTTGTACAAAATCCACAGCCCTGGTAAGTATTAGACTAAGGAGTCGAGGAGTCGGAGCCATTTTGGGTACCCGGAGTCGGAGCCGGTGGTTTCATAAACTGAGGAGTCAGAGTTGGAGTCGGAAGATTTTTGTACCGATTTCACAGCCCTGGCCAGCACTCTTTAAAGCGAGTCTGAAGAGTTTATTTTATTTATTTTTTTTAAAAAGGTACTTACCAAAGGAGAGGGAAGGCTCTGGGTCTTGTAGACTAGAGCCTTCCCGTTCTCCACCTGGTGTCCTCAGCCTCCTACAGGCTCTTTCGTTTGATTCTCTTGTCACGGGAGACTCCGGCAATCTTCGGAAGCACTCGGGCTCCCAAAGTCAGGTGGCTCTGTACTGTGTGCGCAGTATGGAGCGGCCGTCTTCAGAAGCCTGCCGAAGGATTCGGTCGTGAACTGCTAACGGGGGAGGCTGTGGGGGAACAAGGACACCGGGAGGAGAACGGAAAGGTTCTATAGGACCCAGGGCCTTCCCTCTCCTTAGGTTTTTTAAAGACACACTGAAGTGAAAAAAAATAATAATATATTGAATTGTATGTGTAGCACGGATAATTACTACAACATTAGTAGCAAAGAAAATATTCACATATTTTTATTTTCAGTTATATAGTGTTTTTTATAACATTGCATCATTCTCTAATATTTGCAGTTTACACACTACTCAGCATTCTACATTATTTTACAGAGCAGGCAAGTGAACTTTTGAACTTTTTTCTGCAGAAGAAAAAAAACAATACAGTGCCAGACACTTGAGATAACAAGTTTCAGAAGACAGAGCTCTCTGCAACTTTGAAAGCTGTGGAGCTCAATGGCCCTTTTGCATAGATAACAGCTGTAGTTTCTTAACTCTTCCTGTTATGGAAACAATATTAGACTTATGTCTCTGCTCCTAATGTTTTATTTCTTAGCTGTACTACACATACAAATCATTATATCATTTTGTTTTTGTTTTTGTTTCAGTGTTTCTTTAAATCTGCTTCAGACTCCCTTTAAGTTTCATTTTCCTGACCTCACACTGCTGGGAGCGCTGCTCTGTGGCAGCTGGGGAAGGAGAGTTCTGCAGTAGTTGTTCTCCTGCTAGGGATGGCCCTACCACTCCAGATTGGAAACAAGCTGAATGTCGGCAATTTTTTGGGTCACAGCGCGGCGCATAAGGCACACAGAGGCAGGTGATGGACCTAGAAACATGCCTCTGTGTCCCATATGACACCCCAACACCGCCTCAGGTACACTTTAAATGAAGTGGAGCAGTTCAGCTTAACTTGCCTGAGGCTTTTTCCAAGTCCTTGTAGCTCCCTGCCCATCAGGTCTCTTGCTGTCCTCCCGGTCCCCTCATTTGTGCCATGCGGGTCTGCTTGATCGTGCTCTTGTGGCCCCCAGGAGTGTTCTGCGCATGCACAGTTCACACACCTTTCTACAATGCATGCGCTGTGCACTCCCAGCAGTGGAAGCAGGATTGAGGGCTGCACATGCAAAGTACTCTGCGACTGAGCCAGCCACACACTTTACCGGGCTGACAGTGGCACAATGGAGCAGACTGGGAGGATGGCGAGGCACCTGATAAACTATAGGGGACTGGAAGAAGCCCCTGGTAAGTCGCACTGAACAACTCTACGTGACCTAAGATTTCCTTTAAAGTGGACATGAACTCATAACTTCCGCTCTGCTCTAAAAGATACGCAACAGCATAATAACCTTTAAAGAAAAACATTTCTTTGTTACAGCTGATCAAATCCAGCAATACATTTGCATTGTGTCTACTTCCAGTTTTCATGGAAGCAGACATATCGTTAACAACCTGTGCTTTCAAATGAGCTTATCTGCCGTGGCAGTCAGGTGACACAGGGGAGAGATCAAATTACAACTTATTACACACAAATTAGGGAACTTTAGACAGGCTCTCTAAATACATACAGGGTGCATTTCTCTGTATGTTTTCCTTCTGTCCTGTGCAAGAGTTCAGGTCCACTTTAACACCACTGGAATGATGTGTCTTCTCCAGGAAGTCGTTATTATGGAAAATGTCTATTTTCTTACATCAAGTTTGTTTTTATGGTATTAACCTTCCTGGCGGTAACCCCGAACATAGTTTGGGGTAAGCCGCGCAGGAGGATTTCTCAGGCCCTCCTGGGCCGATTTGCATAATTTTTTTTTTCTACAGGCAGCTAGCACTTTGCTAGCTGCGTGTGCACACCGATCGCCGCCGCTCCACGCCAATTCACTGCTACAGCGGTGAGGGGTGGATCGGGACTCCCAATGATGTCACGACGTCGATGACGTCATCACAACCGTCACCATGGCGACGGGAAAAGCCCTCCAGGAAATCCGTTCTTTGAACGGGATTTCCTGATTGCAGATCACCGGAGGTGATCGGAGTGGGTGGGGGGATCATGGGGCTATCATGTAGCGAGCCCTAGGCTCGCTACATGATTTAACAAAAAAAAAACTGCTGCGCTGCCCCCTGGCGGTTTTTAATAGACCGCCAGGAGGGTTAAGGGCCTTAGCCCACTAACGCATTTGTGTCAGCTTTTGTTCGCTTTTCAGCAACACATTAATGTTACAGATGCTGAAAAGTGGACAGAAGCGGACACAACTGCGTTATTGGGCTCAGGCCCTTAGAGCTTTATTTTTCCTTCAAGGCACGGGGCTAACTCTGCTAGGTTTATTTACAGTTGGCTCCTCTCAGGCAGAGGACACAGGTTTATTTACAGTTGGCTCCTCCCTGGCAGAGGGCACACAGGTTTATTTACAGTTGGCTCCTCTCAGACAGGGGACACAGGTTTATTTACAGTTGGCTCTTCTCAGGCAGGGCACACAGGTTTATTTACAGTTGGCTCCTCTCAGGCAGGTGACACAGGTTTATTTACAGTTGGCTCCTCCCAGGCAGGGGTCACATGTTTATTTACAGTTGGCTCTTCTCTGGCAGGGGTCACAGGTATATTTACATTTGGCTTCTCTCAGGCAGGGGTCACAGGTATATTTACAGTTGGCTCCTCTCAGGCAGAGGACACAAGTTTATTTACAGTTGGCTCCTCTCAGGCAGGGGACACAGGTTTATTTACAGTTGGCTCTTCTCAGGCAGGGCACACAGGTTTATTTACAGTTGGCTCCTCTCAGGCAGGAGTCACAGCAGGTTTATTTACAGTTGGCTCCTCTTAGGCAGGAGTCACGGGTTTATTTACAGTTGGCTCCTCTCTGGCAGAGGGCACACAGGTTTATTTACAGTTGGTTCTTCTCAAGCAGGGGACACAGGTTTATTTACAGTTGGCTCTTCTCAGGCAGGGGTCACAGGTTTATTTACAGTTGGCTCTTCTCAGGCAGGGGTCACAGGTTTATTTACAGTTGGCTCCTCTCTGGCAAGGGTCACAGGTTTATTTGCAATTGGCTCCTCTCTGGCAGGGGACACAGGTATATTTACAGTTGGCTCCTCTCAGGCAGGGGTCACAGGTTTATTTACAGTTGGCTCCTCTCTGGCAAGGGTCACAGGTTTATTTGCAATTGGCTCTTCTCTGGCAGAGGGCACACAGGTTTATTTACAGTTGGCTCCTCTAAGGCAGGGGACACAGGTTTATTTACAGTTGGCTCCTCTCTGGCTGGGGACACACCTGTTTAGGTATGTCGAGTCGGTACAAAAATCTACCGACTCCGTCTCCTCAGGTTAGGATTCTACCGACTACGACACCTCGACTCCGACTCCTTTAATTTGCATATTACAATTTTGTTGATTGAAAGTATGTAACATGAAATGCATCTCTTAACTGCCAACGCTTAGGAATTTTAAAATACAACTGAAGTGAGAGGGATATGGAGGCTGCCATATTTATTCCCTTTTAAACAATACCAGTTACCTGGCTAGCCGGCTGATCTTCTGCCTCTAATACTTTTAGTCATAGACTAAAACTAGTCCTTGGTAAGAGTACTTGTAGAAGGCAGGAACAAAGAACATCTATCAGGCCCTAGGCAATGTGACTGTGGGTACATGTAAGAGTGATGTGCAGGGGAATGAGGGGATTCTTCCTCTATTACACATTCTTCATGTACAATCTGAACCAGGTTTATGGGTGATAGACAACACCTCTGTGTTCAATGTGCACAACATTCTCAGTGGATTCTCTGCAGCTCTGTGAGGAGTGCATATGTAGAGTTTACTGTGTTTACTGTGTAACAAAGTAAACCTGAGACAGACGAAATTAAAGTTTTATACATACATGGAACTTCCTCTAGCCCCCTTCAGGCTAATCAGTCCCTCGC
Source organism: Hyperolius riggenbachi (assembly GCF_040937935.1). Classification (NCBI taxonomy): domain Eukaryota; kingdom Metazoa; phylum Chordata; class Amphibia; order Anura; family Hyperoliidae; genus Hyperolius; species Hyperolius riggenbachi. Next base: position 205,643,042 of record NC_090657.1, on the reverse strand, counting down.
TGTCCTCCTCCGCCACATGGATCTTCTGCTATGGGTCCAGGTACTTGATCCAGTCGGGCGTAGTGTGCATGGACACACTCCGCCGCTGGGAGCAAACTACACCTGCACAGCACTATTGCGTAGGTGCAGAATGTTCCCAGCTGTGGGAGCGGCACGTGGCCGGACTGCGCTGACTGGCTGAATTACCGGGACTCATAGCAGAAAATCCAGAAAGCAAGGGACTGATTGGCCTGAAGGGGCCTGGAGGAAGCCCCAGGTATATATAAAACTTTTCTTTTCATCCATCTCAGGTACCCTTTAATTTGTTGTCACCAAACCAAATTTTAACAGTATAACAAATTACTTGATTTCATGAGCAAAGGGAGTGCATACATTTGCATAAATCAGCATCAAAGCAGAGTTATTTCCATCTCACTGACCATCTCTATTAGTGACACAGCTACACATCAGGCTTTATACTTACGGCATAGATGTTATTTAGATGTTATTTAGTGTGTATAGTATATACACACTATAGTACAGACTGAAAGTTGGACACACCTTCTCATTCAAAGAGTTTTCTTCATTTTCATGACTATGAACATTGTAGATTCACACTGAAGGCATTCAAACTATGAATTAACACATGTGGAAGTATAGTACATAACCAAAAAGTGTGAAACAACTGAAAATATGTCATATTCTAGGTTCTTCAAAGTAGCCACCTTTTGCTTTGATTACTGCTTTGCACACTCTTGGCATTCTCTTGATTTCAAGAGGTAGTCACCTGAAATGGTTTTCACTTCACAGGTGTGCCCTGTCACGTTTAAGAAGTAGGATTTCTTGCCTCATAAATGGGGTTGGGACCATCAGTTGCGTTGTGGAGAAGTCAGGTGAATACACAGCTGATGGTCCTACTGAATAGACTGTTAGAGTTTGTATTATGGCAAGAAAAAAGCAGCTAACTAAAGAAAAACAAGTGGCCATCATTACTTTAAGAAATGGTGGACAACATTCCGGACAACTCCCTCACCCTACCAGGCTTCAGTCTTTTCCGAGCAGACCGTGACCCCTCTCTCACAGGGAAAAGTAAGGGCGACGGAATCTGCTTTTACATCAACGGTGCTTGGTGCTCAAACACAACCATCCTGCACAAAAGTTGCTCTCTGGATGCCGAGCTTCTACTTATCAACTGTAGGCCTCAGTACTCGCCAAGGGAGTTCACCTCCTATGTCCTAGCAGGCGTCTACATCCCCCCAGATGTGACACCAAGAACGCCCTGCGCACTATCAGCGACACCATATCACTGCGGAAGACCTCCCTCCCGGACTCCCCCTTCATCATCTTAGGGGATTTTAATAGGTCGAACCTTCGCCAGGAGCTGCCTCGATACAAGCAACACGTCACCTGCCCCACCAGGAACCAAAACACCCTGGACCATTGCTACACGGTCATCAAAGATGCGTACAAGGCTATCCGCCAGGTTGCCCTAGGCAACTCCGACCACTGCCTAATTCACCTGAACCCAACCTACAGAAGGCTCCTACAAACCTCCAAGCCGACTGTCGGGACAGTTAAACAGTGGACTGAGGAGGCTAAGGGTCAACTACAAGCCTGCTTTGACAGCACTGACTAGTCGGTCCTGGAGGCTCCCTGCCTAGATGAATGGATGGAGAATGTCACCTCCTATATCTGCTTCTGTGAGGAGACATGCATCCCAACGTCGAACGTCAAAGTCTTCCCAAACAATAAACCCTGGTTTAATGGTAGGTTTCACCACCTACGGTAAATCAAAGAGGAAGCACACAAATCAGGCACCCCAGAGGAGTTCAGGGAAGCCAGGAACTCCTTGAACCGACAGTTGAAAGCAGCAAAGCGGGACTACTCAAACAAACTAAGACAGGACCTTCAGTCCAACAACACACGGGACGTCTGGAAAGGCCTAAGGGCAGGCACTAATTTCAAGCCCCCTTCCCAACACACACTTCCTAGCATCGCACTAGCCGAGGAGCTCAACAAAATCTATTGCAGGTTCGAGCACCAACCCACCCACTCCAGGGACCTAGTACATCCGGGGACATCCTCACCCAGGGAGCCTCCCGCCACATCTCCCCAAGCTGCCACTGCCCCCACATCCTCACCCAGGGAGCCTCCCTCCACATCTCCCCAAGCTGTCACTGCCCCCCAGACACCGGTAAACATCCGGGAGGCTGACGTACTACTGCACCTCCAGACAGGGGCGTAACTAAGAGCCCCCAGGCCCCCCTGCAGAAACTGTGAGGGGGCCCCCCTTGCCCCGGGGCCCGCTCGTGGCTTTTTTGGGGGGCTGGAGAGGTTGCACCACGAGGAGAAAGCTATGGCCACAGTTGGCAGGGAGGGGGGAAGGTCCCCCCCCTCCCTCACCTCGGGCTTTCCCCTCTGTGCTTCCCCTCCAGCTTCAATAGTGACATAAGTGCAGCGGAGCAGCGGACAAACATACCTTCCGTGCGTCCGGACGCTTCTCGCTCTAGTGACTGATGCGACTTCCTGTTTTATACAGGAAGTCGCGTCAGTCACTAGAGCGAGAAGTGTCCGCGCTGGAACGCACAGAAGGTATGTTTGCCTGCCGCTGCCCGCCGCTCTGCTGCACTTATGTCACTATTGAATCTGGAGGGGAAGCACAGAGGGGTAAGCCCGAGGTGAGGGAGGGGGGGGGGCTTCCCCCCTCCCTGCCGACTGTGGCCATAGCTTTCCCCTCGTGGTGCGACCCCTCCAGCCCCCCAAAACAGCCATGAGCGGGCCCCCCTGCGGGTGCATGGGCTGCATCCCCTATTGTTACGCGCCTGCCTCCAGAAGCTGAACACCAGAAAGGCTCCAGGCCCGGACGGCATATCCCCAACCTGCCTGAAAACGTGTGCAAGCCAGCTAGCCCCGATCCTCACTTCAATCTTCAGCAAATCCCTGACAGTGAGCAAGGTCCCTTCCTGCTTCAAGAAAGCTAACATCATACCGGTTCCCAAGAAGCCAGGTGTCACAGATCTAAACAACCACAGACCAGTTGCCTTAACGCCAATCATCATGAAAGCCTTCGAAAGACTGGTTCTCTCCTATCTGAAGGGGCACACCGCCACCAAAACGGATCCCATGCAATTTGCATACAGGGCCAACCGGTCCGTGGAGGACGCTATTAACATCAGTCTAGCACACATCATGGAACATCTGGATAAACCCAACTCCTATGCCATGATCCTGCTCCTGGACTTCAGCTCCACTTTCAACACCATTTGTTTGACCACCCTATATGACAACCTGGTACGACTTGGTGTTTACCCCAATCTGTGCACCTGGATCAAAGATTTCCTTACTAACAGGTCGCAGTTAGCCAGGATTGGCGGCTGCTCTTCCAGTGCTAGAATCACCAACACTGATGCCCCGCAAGGGTGTGTGCTGTCCCCGATTCTCTTTTCACTGTACACGAACAGCTGTACCTCATCCGCTGACTCTGTCAAGGTCATCAGGTTTGCGGATGACACCACCATACTAGGCCTCATAGAAGGAAATGGTGAGTATGAATATCGCAAGGAGATCAAGCGAATCCTCAGGTGGTGCAAGGAAAATAAACTTGTATTAAATACGGCAAAAACTGTGGAACTAATTGTGGACTTCAGAAGAAACGCTCCGTCTCCCAGTCCGGTCTCCATTGATGGCACTGAGGTCTCCAGGGTACACAGCACTCGGTTCCTTGGTACCACCATCACGGACAACCTGAAGTGGGATGTGAACTCCTCCGTAACTCAAAAGAAAGCCCAGCAGAGACTGTTCTTTCTCAGGCAGCTGAGGAAGTTTGGCATGTCGCAGGAGCTAATGATCAGATTCTACTCTGCCACCATCGAGTCCGTCCTTTGCTCCTCCATCATCGTCTGGTACTCCGGGGCTAACGCAAGGGACAAGCAGAAACTCCAGAGGGTAATCAGTGCTGCTGAGAAGATCATCAGGTCACCCCTGCCACCCCCGGACATCCTTCATTCATCTAGAATGAGGTCCAGGCAGACAGGATCACTCAAGACCCCTCCCAACTGGGCAGTTGCTTCTTCAACCCCCTTCCCTTAGGTCGCCGTTATAGGATCATTCTCACCAAAACCACCAGGCATAAAAACACCTTCTTTCTCCAAGTGGTTGTCCTACTCAATTCATGCACTCTCCCAACTGACATCCCCTAATCACTCTACGGCCATCCCCCTGTGGAAATGCGCAGGGAAAACTGCCTTAATCAGGCCGCGCTGCACCACATGCCACCATACAATGTCTGTTTTGCATGATAGTCCTCACCATCTGGTCTATGAGCTGCTGCTGTTTGTCAAATTGACGTCATGGTGCCTCGGGAGCTAAGATCTGTACCATGTTGAATTGCTATTTTTTGCACTACCTGCCAGTGGCGTAGCTAAGGAGCTGTGGGCCCTGATGCGAGTTTTACAATGGGGCCCCCCAGGCACTCTATACATAGCAATTGATACGGCGCATCAAAACCTGCCAATGGCAACTACAGTGTCAGAGGTGCAAGAAGGGGATGGGGAACAGCTTGTTAATGATTACCACTATTCAAAGTATCTATAGAAGTGATTATTACCAGCACAGGACCAATAGAGAAGTAATACTGTAGTTGAGGGAGGGCCCTTCGGGGCCCCTCTGGCCCAAGGGCCCCGATGCGGTCGCTACCGCTGCACCCCCTATTGCTACGCCCCTGCTACCTGCACTACCTGCTCTATGCCAACTGCTGTACTGTCTGCCAAATTGCTGTTGTGTCTAGGTAGCTATTATCTGTACCATGTTGATGTTGTATGCCAATTGCCGTGTGTCCACAAAAAAATTCCGGGTGCAGTGCCCGCCGTACTTGGCGAATAAAGTTGATTCAGATTCTGATCAGATATAATTGTTATTGAGGAATTTATTGTAGTGACCTGACGCCCTCCTCTCGAGCAGTCCCTAGTCCAATTGTCACCTGTTCTCTTCTATAACGGTATGATTTTACCCTCGAGTTACTAGCCTTAATTATCGCATTGGAAGAGATCCTTTAGCATCTGCTAACTTGCTAACTGCTGCCGTAATTCTGTTTACGTATTTATAGCAATAATATGCTTGAGAGGAACATATTCAGGTTGTCATTTTTTATTATAGGTTACCTACTTTTTGAGATATAGACCTTATATTTAGTTGTAATCCCTCATCTCAATCCCATATAGGTTTGCATTTAAATGTTTTGTGTTAAAGTTACTACCATGATCAGTCTTATTCACCGTTCTGATGGCGGCATGTCCTAGTCACTTGGCAAGATGTTCCCTCCCCCCTTGCCCTTGTACTGTCTATCCACCTGCTAATACCCCGGTCGTCTTCGAGGCGACCCCGTCACTGGGCCCCCCCTCCCTTTTCCCCTTATAATGCAACGTTTCATTTTCCCTTAAAGAGACACTGAAGCGAAAAAAAAATTATGATATTATGATTTGTATGTGTAGTACAGCTAAGAAATAAAACATTAAGATCAGATACATCAGTCGAATTGTTTCCAGTACAGGAAGAGTTAAGAAACTCTAGTTGTTATCTCTATGCAAACAAGCCATTAACTCTCTGACTAAACTTAGTCCTGGAGAGGGCTGTTATCTGACTTTTATTATCTCAACTGCTTTCTTTTTCTCTGCTAGAGGAGAGGTCATTAGTGCACAGACTGCTCTGAAAGACTCATTTTGAATGCTGAATGTTGTGTAATCTGCACATATTATAGAATGATGCAATGTTAGAAAAAACACTATATACCTGAAAATAAAAATATGAGAATATTTTCTTTGCTGCTAATCTTCTAGTAATTATTCATAGTACACGGCCAATTCACTATATCATATATTTTTTTTCGCTTCAGTGTCTCTTTAATTAAAGTTCTAAGGTTAAAGAGACTCTGTAACAACAAAAACCTCCTCTGGGGGGTACTCACCTCGGGTGGGGGAAGCCTCCGGATCCTAATGAGGCTTCCCACGCCGTCCTCTGTCCCACGGGGGTCTCGCTGCAGCCCTCCGAACAGCCGGCGACAGAGCCGACTGTCAGTTCAATATTTACCTTTACTGGCTCCAGCGGGGGCGCTGTGGCGACTTTCGGCACGGAAATAGACGGAAATACCCGATCTCCGTCGGGTCCGCTCTACTGCGCAGGCGCCAGAAACTTGCGCCTGCGCAGTAGAGCAGACCCGACGGCGATCGGGTATTTCCGCCTACTTCGGCGCCGAGAGGCATCAGAGCGCCTGCGCAGGACCCAGGAAGGTAAATATTGCGTCACCGCTGCACGGAGGGCTACAGCGAGACCCCCGAGGGACGCAGGACGGCGTGGGAAGCCTCATTAGGATCCTGAGGCTTCCCCCACCCGAGGTGAGTACCCCCCAGGGGCCGTTTTGTCGTTACAGTTCCTCTTTAATCATACTTCATTCTAGCTTGCCACTAGGGGGCAGTGTTACCTAACATATGCTTTGCATTTTCTGTCTGGCAATTAGAGAGCAAAATATAAATGGGATACAAACTATTAATCTCTGTGCATTTCCTTTGTTCTGCTCTCATTAGCCTACATTATTTCTACCCAAGAAAAAGAATCTATTTACCATGTATGAAAACGACAACTGGACTTAAGATAACTGGTGTGTGGACTTTTAACTTTATAACTTGCCTGTCCTCTCCCCACCCTTCCAATTGCCTATAACCCGGTCAGCTGAGATGCGACCCCGTCACTGGGCCCCTTTTTCCCCTTCCCCCTCCCCTTACCATATAGCAATACATTTTTCTCTGAACTCAAGTTATAAAGATAAATGTACTCTGATACCAGCATATCAATAAAAGGGCAATCTCAATCAACACAGTGAGCGCTGTATGTGTAACAGATCTCTGCTGCAAAATACTTTATGATTCTGCCCCTTATCCCTTGGTAATCTGAACTACCTATACCTTAATGAGAGGTTTCATTACTTATCAAGGATGCTGACTAATAAGCAGTCAGATCTTATTCCTCTTTGTTGTTTATTTCCCTTATATTGGTGATCAATCTTATGAAATCTAGACTTATCCCTAAATGAATGTTAGCATTTGTCAGCATACCTATAGCCAAGTCTCAACACAAGTATCTCCTTGACAACCAATAGCATCAGTGATACCCACAAAATAGTCACGTAACCCTTTTTTTAATTTTCTCTGATGCCAAGATTTTAATCTGAACCTCAATGCTAAGGCTAACCTGAACACTATGGGTAGTTTATGTTCATAGTATTATCATGCTTGCAGACATCTCTATCTAACTTGATGCATTTTGATCCATATTGGTCATCTCTCCCTCTTCCTTCTCCCCCACCTATATATATATATATATATGCCTTTACCATGGTTAATTTCATTATGACCTCGTCATTGGGCCCCTGTCCCTCCTCCCCATTATAAATAATGCACCATCTTCTATTATACTTACCTAACCTTGGATGGGACTCCATGGTTGCAGGTGTGATATGCTATAAACTCACCATACCGTATCTTAATAAGGTAATATCCTGCATCACAGAAATATCCTATCATTATAACTACCCTCTGCAAGCTTCCTCTCCCCCCCCCCCCCCCTTACAACAGCTATTAGACCCTGATAGTGAGTTTTACCTAATATTTTTATGTTTGGATAGATACGCTCCATGCACATTTAATGCCTCCCTACGTCTCCCTTTGGATTTGTTCTTCCAAATTAAGACACTCTTACCTAGACACCTTCGGGTCTCTATGTAAAATTTACTACGGGTGGTTCTTTTAAAGGATACCCAAGGTGACATGTGACATGATGAGATAGACATGGGTATGTACAGTGCCTAGCACAGAAATAACTAGGCTGTGTTCCTTTTTTTCTTTCTCTGCCTGAAAGAGTTAAATATCAGGTATGTAAGTGGCTGACTCAGTCCTGACTCAGACAGGAAGTGACTACAGTGTGACCCTCACTGATAAGAAATTCCAACTACAACACACTTACCTAGCAGAAAATGGCTTCTGAGAGCAGGAAATCGATAAAAAAGGGTCAAAACTTCATAGATTTTAGCTCTGGCATACTTCAATGACTGTGTCATTGAGCAAAAACAATAAAACAGTAAAAACTTAAAAAGTAGATTTAAACAAACTAAAACTATGGAATATCTTAAAAAGTCATTTTTAGAAAAAAGAAGATAGATACAATTGTTTATTTCATTCGTTTATTTTCGCCTCGGGTGTACTTTAAGTACCTACCCCAATGTACCTTTTAAAGAGAAACTCCAACCAAGAATTGAACTTTATCCCAATCAGTAGCTGATACCCCCTTTTACATGAGAAATAGAATGCTTTTCACAAACAGACCATCAGGGGGCGCTATGTGACTGATTTTGTGCTGAAACCCCTCCCACAAGAAGCTCTGAGTACCGCGGTACTCTGGGCAAACTGCCACAATGTAACAATGTTCACAGACAGGAAATGGCTGTTTACAGCTGTCTGTAACAGCCAAAACAGCTAGGAGCAGCTACATAACCTGCCCACAGTAACAATGTCACCATGTAATACATGTCAGAATGTGAATCTGGGAGAGGAAAGATTTTACAATGAGCAAACACTGACTAAATCATTTATACATAATTATTGTAAAAATGAAGCACTTTTTTATTACATTATTTTCACTGGAGTTCCTCTTTAAGGGGAAATCTGTCCTTCCTCTTTCTCTCCCATTCTTCTTTTCTTCTCCCCAAACACCTATCCTTCCCCAATCTTTCAGGGACAAAGAGTATTTCAAGCCTTTCTTTTCCTTCTAAACCACCACCACACTAAGGCCACATACGCACATCAGACCATAGTCTTTTGAAAATGAAAGATCACAGACCAATCTTACCACCCTTCATGTAGTATGAGAGCCATACCTTCACAGTCTTTTCTATGGAGCTGAACTCCCCATCAGAAAAAAATCTGTGCAAGATGCTGCACACAAAGATGCTGTACAGACACAAAAGATCAGTATCTGCAAAATATCCGTTCTTGCAAAAGATCCGTTCCTGCAAAATGCATTCATAGTCCATGATATCTGCAGATCATCATACACACCTTGTTTAACTGACATTCATCTGCAGATCAGACAATTATCTGCAGATCTGAAAATCCATCCTGGTGTATCTGATCTGCATTTGAATGTCTGTTAAACAAGGTGTGTATGATGATCTGCAGATATCATAGACTATGAATGCAATTTGCAGGAACGGATCTTTTGCAGGAACAGATCTTTTGCAGATACTGATCTTTTGAATGTGTACAGCATCTGTGTGTGCAGCTCTTGCAAAGATTTCTGTCTGATGGGGAGTTTAGCTCCATAGAATAGACTGTGTAGGTATGGCTCTCATACTACATGGAAGGGGGTAAAATTGGTCTGTGATCTTTCATTTTCCAAAGACTATGGTCTGATGTGTGTATGAGCCTTAAAAGTTTTTTCTATAAATGTACAAGGTCTCAACTCCCCACTAAAAAGAACCAAAGCTTTCTTACACTTTAAACTTCTACAGGATGACATAATTTGTATCCAAGAGACACATTTTCTTTCAGAGAGGGAGCCCAAATTTTTATATAAAGATTATAGACAGGCTTTCTATGCTAGTGCACAGGTTAAAAAACGGGGTGTGTTAGTAGCTTTTAGGAACGGTCTTAACTTCTCCAAAACTGAAACTATAGCAGATCCGGAAGGCAGATACATAATAGTGATAGGTGCCCTACAAGACGCAATAGTCACTGTGGTCTCTTACTATGCCCCCAACACTAAACAAGCCCGTTATCTCACATCTTTTGAAAGTAGTTGCTACCCACAGTAAGGGTCTTATAATCCTCTGTGGGGATACCAATCATAGCTTAAACCCGTTATGGGAGGGGGCGTGGCCAAGATGGCGAGCTGAGTGGACGTCTCTTCTCCGAGCTCCGCTACCCAGCTCTTCTAATCCATAGCCATCGGCTTGCTAACAACACAGAAAACTGCCCATACTGCTACTGTGGAACCCCTGATCCACCCTGGAGGACTGGTGCGACTCACCTACGGCATCGGCCGAGGAAAGCGACGAGGCCTCACCACACCGCTCATACTCCCTGGGCGCCCTCAAAGACACTCCCGGCACTACTCCCCCTACGAAGAGATGGGAGGCAAAGGGAAAAAGGACAAGTCGGAGAACGCTCCCCCGACTGTCAACCAGCCGGCGACAGCCTCCAGCTCTAAGGCTACAAACAGCAACAAGCCAGAGAATACAGATGGCATGGCGGCAGACCACAAGGAGGCTGTCCTCCCCTCACCAAGCTCGGCCGAGCTCATGGAGGCAATTAAGTCTTGCCAAACTGTACTGACTACTAAGATGGACCATATAGAAGCCAAATTCAGTCTCCTACGTCAAGACCTAGCAGAAATCAGAGACCGTACCAAAGATCTAGAACGTCGCACATCGGATGCAGAGGACGCCATCAGGAGACATGATGCGGACGTCCCTAACATTAAAAAGCGAGTCACCCAGCTTGAAGCCCGTGCAAACGACGCTGAAAACAGAAATCGGCGAAATAATCTGCGCCTGCTGGGGCTACCAGAGAGAGAGGAGAGCCAGGGCATCCCAGCCTACATAGAAGACCTGCTTAAGGAGCTCCTGCCAGAGGCAAATTTTCCTCTCAGTTCGGCGTTGAGAGAGCGCACAGAATTCCGGCACGTAAAAACCCTCCCGGGGCATATCCAAGGCCGCTAATCTTCCGCATGCTCAATTACAGGGATCGGGACGAAGTGCTTGCTGCAGCCAGGAAAGTAACAGATCTTAGGTTAGGTAATGCACGCCTGATGTTATTTCCAGATTACACGACGGAGACGCAAAAACTCAGAAAAAACTTACAAGGAGTAAAGGCGAAGCTGAGGGATCGTCAAATCCAATATGCCATGATGTTTCCTGCTAAACTGCGAGTCCAGGACGGGGAATCCACCATCTTTTTTGAAACCCCAGAAGAGGTCACCACTTGGTTAAAGACCCTACCTGCACAGCAATTAGATAAGTAACTTTATTCGTTTATTGGCTAACCCAGCCCGCTAATGTAGTCACGCTTACCGCGGCAACACAGTGGAACACTCTGTTTTCCCTATTGGACCTAAATTCCTCGCTGTTAACGTGCTTCCTCATGTTATGGCGCACTTTACGTGTGGAATTTCAGTTAACTTTAGCGGGAATCCACCGCCGCTGAGCTTAATATAGCTTTTCTGACATGTTACCTCATACAGGATTGCTGGTCTTGCGCTTGGGGAAGCCCCTTGTTGCGCTGGAACACTTGACCACACCTGAATACATTACGGTCCTGGAACATGAGTGCCTGCCTTACTCAAACAGGAACTGATAAAATGACCGGCACCTGCTACGATCCTAAGTTTAGACACGATCACTTTCTGCAATGTTTTGATTGGGACAGTATTCTTCCTTTTGCCTTACGATCTTTATAAACACGTTTTATTTTTATGGGCTACTTCCCCATAGCGAAAGCACTGAACTAACCGCAACTATCCTCTGCTGACCACGTGACATTTGGCGCTCAGCGGCGCACCAACGGACAGAAGGGAACACTCCCTGTTACATCTTCGCGCCATTCCTCTCTCCTTTTGAACTTAAGCGCCAGGAGACTACTTCAGCTGGGATCACAGAGTCAGTACTCAGACGTACGCTCTAAGCGGGGCTAGCCTGTTAACTGTTACTTTTTACGGTTATTAGGTTTCTTATGGTTAAATGCTTTTCTAACTAATCACCTATGCAGTTTCAGACACAAAGAAACGTGTTTCACGCACCAGTTATTATTAAGATGTTGGGTATATTTGCTAATGAGCTTTACCTACTCGTTATGAACTTAATGTGCTAATACTAATTGTATGCTAATATGAGCACTGTAACTATCTGATACCCCCCTCCCTTCTCCCTATCCCCCCCCCCCTTTTTATCCCACTCCCCCCTTTTATCCCCCCTCCTCTCTTTCTACACTACTATTAACCCTCCAAAACCACTTCTACAGGCACCAATCTCATGGTATCCGACCATAAATTGCATAGGGAGCTGCGGGCAGATGAAATAAAACCCAGAAACACTCCATACCCCTTCCCCACATATTTAATATATACAGTGTGCGGCGCACCGTGTTGGGGTATTGTCCACAGGATGGTCGGTTTTCTATAATACGGCCCACGCCGATATGCTTCTGCTAAACTCTGTTGACTGAGATTAAGGTTTACATTGAACAATCCTATACCTGCTATCTTCCACTAGATGGTGCTATAGTATCAATTGTAGCTCTCAGCATTACTATAAAGCAACTCCACAGATATGACTAGGGTTGCCAGGTCGGCTGATGGAGAAAACCGGACAGGGGGTGGAGTTAGGGGCGGAGTCAGAAGCGCACTTTTATGTAGAGTGGGGCTAAGCAATGGGCTTTTTAAAAAATGTTTTTTACAGTATTTATATCGCACTGACATCTTCTGCAGCACATTACAGAGTACATAACCATGTCACTAACTGTCCTCACCAGTACATGCACATAAGAGACCACTTTTCACCAGTAAATGCACATAATAAGAGACCGCTTTTCACCAGTAAATGCACAAGCATTACACGTAGCAACGTCGGGAAGCGCAGGCTCGGGGGCGGTACTTAAGCTGGCGTAACTTACGCCGCGTAAGCTGGCTGGCTGTGCCTTTGACTGACAGCCAGGCAGCGAATCAGCGGTCGCGCAGCGCTGGCGGACGGGTGGCGGGCCTGTTACCCAAAACGGGCTACACTGACTTCATAATCAAACTGTATTTCAATTGCTGTAATCGTGTTGAGAGACAGCAGTAACTCCGAGGAAACCGACATTACTGTGAGCTGTACATGATTTCCAAGGACAAAGCCAAACTTTGCAGACCTGTCCAGGAAACGTGCTGCACATTATGCGGTCTCATCATTCATACATGATACACACACCCCATGTCCCCCCATTTACCTGTCCCGGGTCATCTCCTGCACATGTCCCCGGCTCTGCTTCTGTCGGGGACCAGGAACGTACCACAAACCACTAAGAGCAACGGGGAAGCCATCTTTAAGAAGCCCGCCTTTCCATAGCATGCAATGTGCTGGCTACAACAACATGGCGTCCACAAAGAAGACATTTCAAAAGTCCGTTCTCCTAGAAGGGCGGAAGTGTTGAGAGCAGATGGAAGCGAGGCATTGTGGGAAATGTAGGCAATTGCGGGTAGACTTGTGCTGCGTAATGTGGTTTGTGGTTAACACTTTTTAACCTGTATTTTATTCCAAACAAAATCATTACAGGCTTGTTAGATGCAGCGGCAAGTGGCAAAAGGCATAAAACCGGACATCTTAATTGTCCGGTTTAACATGCCTTTTTGGACAGGACACAGCGGCCAAAAACCGGACTGTCCGGTCTAAAACTGGACACCTGGCAACCCTACATATGACCCAGCGCGGTGCTCACGCTTGATCTAAAAATGACTCGCCTCTATTAGCTTGCCGACTCGCTTACTATCTGTCCCTGCGAGGATTGGGACTGTACAACAGTAGTGATGAACTCCCTGCCCTGATCTTGGAAGAACAGGTGCCTCCTGTCCCTCCCTGGGTGGATGCCTCTGCTTTACTATTAAACTGACATTACATAAATAGATGGAGCTCCGCCACAGGAGCTGAACGAAGGCCGAGTCAACCCGCTTATATATACTATGTATATGTGTCCATAATATGTGTACTAGATACTAGCCCAACAACAGCAAAAACGGTTATATACTGTGAATCACCAGTCTCCCACCTCATAAGGGAAAATGCATATATTGAATACTCACCAGATGGCTGCCTCCCTGCTCTACAACTCTTCCTTTTCCCCACCCTCCTGAATGCATAATCCCTATATGCTTTTAGAAAAATTGAACCGGGGGTCCCTGCAGTGATACCGGAAAAAAGCTATGGTTGCATCCTTTACATACAGTTCCACCTCTTAATCCTATAGATGTACCAAGCGTCCCATGTCAATGTATGTTTAGAGCGTGAGGTATAAGTATGTGGTTGTCCATGCCCATTTCTGTGCGGGGTCAGCTCCCGCTCTCTCAGACATCTGCACAGAAATCGGCCAGGAAGATATAACTTTATATACTGTGTATACAACTAATTATTCTGGGTATTATATACTGTTCTGCTTTAACCATTTAGCTTGCCTGTGGAATACGCATAAGGTACACCCCATTACTATGTGGAACCAGATGAGACCTATGATCCCCCTCCCCCCCCCTCCCACTATCCCCTCACCACCACCCCCTCACCCACCCCCTCTCCTCCCCAACCTCTCCAACACAAGTCGTACCCCCAGAATAACAACTGGGTGTAGCTGGGTAGCGGACCTCTGCCTTGGCCACTACCGCCCCCTGTTAGTTAGTTAGTTTTTTAAGTTACTGATCCAGTCCTCTTTTGGGACTGAAGGCTCTCTAGAATACAGTTTCGTTTAGGGATTTAAAACATCTGGATGTTTGTTGTTTTTCTCCAGGATGTAGGGTGGGGGTTTGTTGGGATATATTCTTGTACGTTTTATGTACTTTGCTCTGTCTCTTTTCTTCTCCTCCCTTCTTTCTTTCCCTGCTGCCCCCCGCCTTACCCAGATAGTGACACTGGATGCTACTACCTATCCTATATTCACCCATTAATATATATCATATAAATGTCCACAATCAAACTACTATCTTGGAATGTACGGGGCCTAGGTTCCAAAATAAAAAGAACATTGGTAGCTAACTTTCTAAAACAACACTCACCCCACATATGTTTCTTGCAAGAAAAACATCTTACAGGAGGAAAAACTGTAGCACTTAAAAAGCCATGGGTAGCACACGCGTATCACGCCACATACTCCTCCTACTCCAGAGGAGTCTCAATACTCATTAGCAAAACCCTGCCTTTCCAGCTACACGAAATCAAACTAGATCCTGGCGGTAGGTATATAATCTTAAATGCCACTGTCGATCAAGAACAATTAACAATGATAAATGTTTATCTACCACCTCCTGCGGATATCTCTATTCTTGATAAAATAATCACTATTACAGCACAAATGCCATCTCAAAAACTCATTATATGTGGCGACCTTAATCTCATACACGATCCCCTCATAGACAGACTCAGGCCCTCTAGTAAAGATACATTAGCACTGAAACATTGGCTAGATGCATACAACTTATCAGATGTCTGGAGACGGAAACACCCTACTACTAAAGCCTATTCCTGTCATTCGACCTCCCATGGCACCCTTTCCAGGATTGATCTAGCCCTTGCTTCAAACGAAATGCTCCCCCTGGTTCAAGCCTCTTACTTCCTGCCCAGAGGTATTTCTGACCACGCGCCCCTAGAAGTAGTATTCCAAGGGGGTATAAAACGAGGGGACAAAGTATGGAGACTATCCCTGCATTGGATAGCCGACCCTACGATAGATTACACCATTAAGAGACAAATAAGACAGTACTGAGAGGAAAACAATGGATCTACTTCCCTTCAAATGGTAAGGGACGCTAACTAGGCTGTTCTGAGAGGACACTATGCTGGAGCTATAAAAAAATCGCTAGAGAGCAGGAATATGCTTCAATACAATGGAGGGAAAAAATCGCCTCAGACCTGGAGGCAAGGGCGTAGCAATAGTCATAGCAGCCATAGCAGCTGCTATGGTGCCCTGCAGCAGAGGGGGCCCAGTGGGTACTTGATGTATTCACCATTAACTTTCTTGTGTTTCTCCACCCTCTGACTTTGTCTCAGTGCCCATGAACTATGTGCAGTGATTGCATACGGATGTGAATTGACCAACAACGTCATATCCTACCTTTTCAGTCTGGCATTCATGAACATCTGACTATCTCCTCTGTAACACAACCCAGCCTGAAACCCTGTATTAATCTGAGACACAGCTATGCGCTTTGAGTCCTATGGGAGAAAAGCGCTTTACAAATATTATTGTATTGTATTGTATATCCGTAGGGTAGGGGCAGGTGGCATTGCTATATCCAAGGGCCCCATGAAAGTTTTGCTATGGGGCCCTATGATCTCTAGCTATGCCACTGCCTGGAGGCGGAGTTTACTAACACCAAAGACACTAATACCTATAAGAAATGGCAAACAGCATTACAAAACCTAGAACTTTATAGAATAGACACTACCAAAAAGAGCTTACTTGACCTAAGACAAAAAGTATTTGAACATGGAGACCGAGCCGGGAAAATGTTGGCCTGGCTCTCTAAAGACTTCCGTAGCATGACTATAATTTCGCAAATATCCTCTGATTCCCACAACAATATCACTGACCCGGAAGAAATTAATAATATTTTTCTCCAGTTTTATTCTAAATTATACTCTAGCCGCCTTCAAAAATCTGCTGCAGCCTAAGAAAACTACCTGGAAGCAATAGAACTTCCTACCACGCCCGTAGAGGAAGCTGAGGCACTTGAAGCTCCAGTCGCCCTCGATGAAATAATAGACGCCATCGCTAGTATGCAGACAGGCAAAACTCCAGGTCTAGACGGATTCTCCATAGAATTTTATAAGCAATACCCTAACCTAATAGCCCCTAAATTAAAAACTACTCTCCAACAATCTTTTGATAGGAACTCCCTGCCGCCCTCTATGGCAGACGCCCTAATAATAGTGATACCCAAACCGGGGAAAGGTCCCAACAAATGCTCTTCCTACAGACCAATCTCCCTCTTAAACACGGACGCGAAAGTACTGGCCAAAATTCTAGCCACTAGACTAAACATGTATATTCTTAAGATGATACACCATGACCAATCAGGCTTTATGCCCGGTAAGGGCACGGATATCAACATTCGCAGACTGCTGACCAATATCGCCACCTCTCATTCTAATGCGAGCCAGAGGGTAATAGCGTCATTAGACGCTGAAAAAGCATTTGACTCAGTTGAGTGGGAATACCTGTGGGCGGTGCTACGTAAATTCGGATTTGGTACCAACTTTATTAAGTGGATTCAACTACTCTACAAGTCCCCTAAAGCCAAAATTAAAACGGGAAACATAATTTCACAATTCTTCTGTTTGCAGAGAGGTACCAGACAGGACTGTCCACTGTCGCCAGGCTTATTTGCATTGGCCATGGAGCCCATTGCAGCTAAAATTAGACAATGCAACCTGGTGCGGGGACTACAGATTGGCAACCTACATGAAAAAATATCCCTTTACGCAGACGACGTACTTCTTTATTTAAATGACCCCTTCTCCTCTCTGGATGCAGCTCTTCATCTATTTGAGGAATTTGGGGACATGCCAGGTATTAAAATTAATTGGGATAAATCACTATTGTTCCATATGGATGCTAAGCCCAATTCACCCCCTAGACTAAATTCTCCACTGCCAATAGTGAACCAATTCAAATACTTGGGAATCCAAGTGACCCGTGACCTTACCTCATATCAGAACCTTAATATAGACCCGGTCATACGGTAACTTGAAACCAGGTGTGCAATTTGGAATAAACTTCCACTTTCACTGATAGGTAGGATCAACCTGCTGAAAATGATCTTCCTACCTAAGTTTACATACCTCTTTCGCCAATGTCCTGTCTGGCTCCCCGCTGCTCTCTTTAAGAAAATTGATAAAATCATTCTTACCTTCATCTGAGCAGGCAAACAACCCAGAATAGCACTGAACGTACTACAGCTCCCTAAATCCAGGGGGGGGGGAGGAGGGGGGGTTAGCCCTACCACACCTCCAAAAATATTACTGGGCCTCCCTTCTCGTTACCGTCAGATGGTGGTTCGCGCAAGAAGACACGAACCCAGCAGTGAACGTAGAGGCGGCAATATTGGGCTCCTATGAACAGCTTACAAATCTACCATACAGGGGCCCTAAAGCCAACCCCCAAACCACGCTTCCCATGACTACCACATGGAGGGCTTGGAAAACAGCCAACGCCTCCTTCATAGTCCCAGGTACTATTTCTCCCTTCACACCTCTGTGGGGCAACCCCTCTCTTCAACACTTAACCACAATTCCCGATCCAATCCTATGGGCAAGGTATGGAATGAAAAATATTTCTCACATACAACATGAAAAATCCATCCATACCTTCAATACACTCAAGACCCAATGCGACCTTCCAAACAAATACTTGTTCAGATACTTACAGCTCCATCATGCTTACAGGTCTCAATTTGGCTCTCAGCCACCCGATCTGCAAACAGATAAGTTAGAAGCACTGCTAATGACTAAAAATCTCCCTAAGACCCTCTCCGCTATCTATTCGGTATTGTTAAATACTAATAACCACAGACTAGAAAAATGCTACCATGAATGGAAGACAGATATCCCCTCCCTTAGCAATAAGGAATGGGATATAATATTGGAAGAATTCCCTTCAACAGTGATATCCGCGAATGACCACCTAATCCAAACAAAATTCCTTCATAGGATATACCTTACCCCTTCCCGACTGAATAGAATGAATCCCACCCACTCGAATAGATGCTGGAGATGTGTTATACACAAAGGGGACTTTATCCATATATTCTGGTCCTGCCCGAAAATCATCCCTTTTTGGGAAAACATACTCTCAATTATTAATACTCTGTTGGAGACAGTCCTACCTTTGGATATAGGCCTATTGCTCCTCGGCAAATTGGAAACGGTTAATGTCTCGAAACACAAGCAACTATTGCTCAAAATACTGTGCTTTCAAGCAAGGAAAGAGATTTTGAAATTCTGGAAAAAGGCCTCTGTCCCAACTGTAGGTACCTGGGCCAAATCAATTAACACTGCCCTGCCACTGTATAGAACTACTTACTTAAACAGGAAAAGCCCCCAAAAATTCAATAAGGTCTGGGGTATATGGGAAAGCAGGATCCTAGACCCTACGAATGACAAATTCATTCCTATTATTGACGAAAAAGATACTGAAATAGGCGGCGGTGGGTTGGGGACGGGTGGGCAAGCTTTTCTTCTTTTCCTTCCTCTTTCCTCTCTTCTTCCCTATGAGCCAAGCACCTGCGGAAAACCCTTAATCAAGATACCTTCTTCACCTCTCCTTCTCAGTGTGATCTGATCCCTCCGCTAGTGGATACAGGGGCGTAGCAATAGGGGGTGCAGCGGTAGCGACCGCATAGGGGCCCTTGGGCCAGAGGGGCCCCAAAGGGCCCTCCCTAAACTACAGTATTAGCTCTCTATTGGTCCTGTGCTCATAATAATCACTTCTATAGATACTTTGAATAGTGGTAATCATTAACAAACTGTTTCCCATCCCCTTCTTGCACCTCTGACTCTGTAGTTGCCATTGGCAGGTTTTGGTGCACCGTATCAATTGCTATGTATAGAGTGCTTGGGGGGCCCCATTGTAAAACTTGCATTGGGGCCCACAGCTCCTTAGCTACGCCACTGAGTGGATAATATCTTCAGACTGTTTTACCAGGAATGTTTTACTATGATCCTTGATGCCTGATGCACAAGGTCTCCTCCTGCCTATCAGCCATCTCCTCCTGAATGTCCGCTAGGTTCCTGAAACTAAATCTAGACAAAACGGAATTTATGATCTTCCCACCCCGGCCATCCACGAACCTCCCAGATGTGCATGTCACTGTTAACCACACTACCATTCGCCCTACCTCTCAAGCCCGCTGTCTGGGTGTCATCCTGGACTCCGCACTCTCCTTCACTTCCCACATCCAAAACCTCACAAAGTCCTGCAACTTCCACCTTCGTAACATCTGTAAGATTCGTCCTTTCCTGACCTCTGCCACCACCAAACTCCTTATCCATGCCCTCATAATTTCCCGCCTTGACTACTGCAATGCCCTGCTGTCTGGTCTCCCTATGACCCGAACAGCCCCACTGCAGTCCATCATGAATGCGGCAGCCAGAATTATCCACTGCTCCCATCGCTGCACCACGGCAGATCCCCTCCTAGAATCCCTCCACTGGCTTCCTATCCAGTCCAGAATCAGATTCAAGATACTGTGTCTGACCTACAAATCTGTCCACAAAACCTGTCCAACCTACATTTCCGATCTTACTCAGAGGTACACACCTTGCCGCTCACTCCGCTCTTCCAATGAACTTCGCCTAACCGCCCCCCGCATCACCCAGTCCCATGCACGCCTCCAGGACTTCTCAAGAGCTGCTCCAACACTATGGAACTCCCTACCTCCACCCATTAGGGCAGCCCCCTCCTTCAACATCTTCAAGAAAGCCCTCAAAACTCACCTTTTCACTCTGGCCTACTACCCCTCACAAGTGCTCTAAACCTACAGCTGAACTCTGGTCCCCTACTATTCGTGTCCTTACCTCTCCCTCTAGATTGTAAGCCTTTGGGCAGGGTCCTCCTCCTTTTGTGTCCTACCTGATCTTGCACCTCCATTACTGTGAACCCATGCTATGCATCTGAGTGAACCTAACTAGCCTAATCTCCATGCTCCATCCAGTGACTGACTAAGCATTACCTGGTACTCATACTATGGTGTGTGATCTGGTTTTCTTGTATTCCTGTATTGTCATACTGCTGTATGTCACCCCTAAATATTGTCTGTAACCTAAATTAATGTTCAGCGCTGCGTAATATGTTGGCGCTTTATAAATACAATAAATAAATAAATAAATATTACTGCACTGTCACTTAATGCAAACATGTACAGGATATGTTACTATACCTTCTACTGTGGAGGAGATTGTACTTGCACTGTCTGCTTTCCCTCTCTTGTTATGTAAACTTTAAAAAAAAAAATTAAAAATTTAACTGTTAAAAACCCACTATGGGATAAATAATCTCCTATTTCCTCTACCCCTACCGATAAAATTGACACCAAACTAATTTGCAGCACTTTTTCATCTTATAATTTAGTAGACATTTGGCATGAACCTAATCCCTTGAGGAGAAGTTTTACTTTTTATTCCAACCCACATGCCTCATTCTCCAGGATAGACCACTGCTGAGTTCTATCTTCTGTACTGCCTTTAATTAGGTCAGCAATCATACATCCCACTCCATGGTCAGATCACGAGATGAATATTGTTACATTCTCCTCACTTATCCAACGTCCCTCTGAATTTCGATAGATACTCAATAATGACCTCCTTACGGAAGAAGCTGTAGTTAAACACATAAAGGGGAGCCTTCTTGACAATTTTACTCTTAACACACCTAGTGAAGATATTTCGGCTCTCACCATATGGGAAGCACACAAGGTAGTCATACGAGGTACATTGATCCAAATAGCATCGAAACCCAAAAAGGAGAGACAACAAAAGATCACAAAGCTAGAACAAGACTAGGGGCTTGATTCACAAAGCGGTGCAAAGTGTTTGCACGCCAGTGAAAAGCCCCTTATCACGCCTAAACTCACTTTAGGCATGATAAGAAGCAACTCGCGCGAATTTTCCGCGCGCAACCGCGCACGCGCGCGCAGCGTCCCCGCTTCGCGCGAAGCTCTCATTAAGCCCTATGGGACTTTGCGCGCGTACGCGCGGAAACTTCGCGCGAGTTAGAGCAAAAATCGGTGATAACTCAGTGGTGCAAAGGTTATCACGCCTAAAGTCTTTTAGGCGTGATAACTGGGTTATCACCGCTTTGTGAATCAAGCCCTATATATCTAAACACAATTGCTTCCTCAATAATCCTAATCTAGATACCAAGAGTGAGCTTTTAAAAGCTGAAACAGCACTAAATCTATGCATGACTGAGTTAGCTGAGAAACAAATCTCCTATTACAGATTAAAATTCTATCTCAAAAATAATAAGCCTGATACTCTTTTGGCTAGACGTCTTTAGGGCTCGTTTCCACTGTAGCGGTGCGGAATCGCCTGGATTCCACCGCTGAAGAAATTGCATGCGGCTGCGTTTCGCCATGCGGATTTACCCACGATTTCGCATGCGATTTCGCATGGCAAGGAGCCAGGCGAATTTAACCATGTCACTGCCTGTGTAAAGTTCCATTGCCTTTCATGCGAAATCACATGCGAAATCGCAGGGAAATCCGCATGACAAAGCCGCATGCGATTTCCCTATTGAATGCATTAGCGGCGATTCACCCGCATTCCTGCCGCACGCGAAATCTGACGACCCTGTCGTGCAGATTTTTCCCGCACCGAAAAACGCCGCCGCCGCACACGTGGAAACAGCCCCATCCACTAACATTGAGTATGCGAATCCGCATGCAGTACCCGCATGCGGATTCGCTATAGTGGAAACGAGCCCTAAGACTGCCCGACCCATCCTTTAAATCCATTTTACTACAAATAGGACAAACAATTCACTGGAAGTCCCCTTAAAATTGTTGATATTTTCCAGCAAAATTTAGCAAAACTCTACAATTCCCCAGATAGCTCTTCTGCGGAGCAAGTGGCATCTTTCCTTTCAAAATACCTCTTCCAGCACTCCCAGAAGGCCTAAAAGACTCCATGGATAAGGAAATCACACTATTGGAGGTGCAGCAAGCAATTAAGTCACTTAAGCCAAATAAGCAAGCTGGGCAGTGGCATACCTAGGGCATTTGACACCCGGTGCTGGTTATTATAAGACACCCCCCCACCAACTTCCCCCCTCCCTCCCCAAAAAAAGGAGCGTGTGTGGCATACTAAGCTCGCTACGTGGGTAATGCCAGGTATAGGTGCTCCCTGTATAGTAAAGTGGGCAGCATTTCACCCGAAATCGTAAATTGGGCAGCATTTCACCAGAAATTAATCGTAAAGTAGGCAGCAAATCACCATAAATTAATCGTAAAGAGAGCTGCATTTCACCATAAAATAATCAAAAAGAGAGCAGCATTTCACCAGAAATCGTAAAGTGTGCAGCATTTAACCAGAAAATAATTGTAAAGTGGACAGCATTTTACCAGAAATTAATCGTAAAGTGGGCAGCATTTCACCATCAAATAATCGTAAAGAGAGCAGCATTTCACCAGAAATCGTAAAGTGGGCAGCATTTCACCATAAAATAATCGTAAAGAGAGCAGCATTTCACCAGAAATCGTAAAGTGGGCAGCATTTTAACAGAAAATAATCGTAAAGAGAGCAGCATTTTACCAGAAATTAATCGTAAAGTGGGCAGCATTTCACCATAAAATAATCGTAAAGAGAGCAGCATTTAACCATAAAATAATCATAAAGAGAGCAGCATTTCACCAGAAATCGTAATGTGGGCAGCATTCACCAGAAAATAATCGCTATGTGCGCAGCATTCACCAGAAAATAATCGATATGTGCGCAGCATTCACCAGAAAATAATAGTTAAGTGCGCAGTATTCATGAGAAAATAATCGCTATGTCCGCAGCATTCACCACAAAATAACCGCTATGTCCGCAGCATTCACCACAAAATAATCGCTATGTCCGCAGCATTCACCAAAAAATAATCGCTATTTGCGGAGCATTCCCCAGAAAATAATCGTTATGTGCTCAGCATTTACTAGACAATAATTGCTATGTGCGCAGCATTCACCAGAAAATAATCGCTATGTGCGCAGCATTCACCAGAAAATAATCGTTATGTGCTCAGCATTTACCAGAAAATAATCGCTATGTCCGCAGCATTCACCAGAAAATAATCACTATGTCCGCAGCATTCACCAGAAAATAATCGCTATGTCCGCAACATTCACCAGAAAATAATCGCTATGTGCGCAGCATTCACCAGACATAATAATAATAATCCGAACATTTATTCCGAACATTTATATAGCGCTTTTCTTCTGTCGGACTCAAAGCGCTCAAGAGCTGCAGCCACTGGGATGCGCTCAGGAGGCCACCCTGCAGTGTTAGGGAGTCTTGCCTTGAACTCCTTACTGAATAGGTACTGATCCTAGCCAGGATTCGAACCCTGGTCTCCCATGTCAAAGGCAGTGCCCTTAACCAGTACTCTATTCAGCCACATAACAATAAGACATAATCGCTATGTGCGCAGCATTCACCAGAAAATAATCGCAATGTCCGAAGCATTAATCAGAAAATAATCGCTATGTCCGCAGCATTCACCAGAAAATAATCGCTATGTCCGCAGCATTCACCAGAAAATAATCGCTATGTCCGAAGCATTCAACAGAAAATAATCGCTATGTCCGCAGCATTCACCAGAAAATAATCACTATGTGCGCAGCATTCACCAGACAATAATCGCTATGTCCGCAGCATTCACCAGAAAATAATCGCTATGTGCGCAGCATTTACCAGAAAATAATCGCTATGTCCGCAGCATTCACCAAAAAATAATCACTATGTGCACAGCATTCAGCAGACAATAATTGCTATGAGCGCAGTATTCAGCAGAAAATAATCGCTATGTGGGCAGAATTCACCAGAAAATAATCGCTATGTGCGCAACATTCACCAGAAAATAATCGCTATGTCCGCAGCATTCACCAGAAAATAAACCTGTAAAACAAAAAAAAAAATTTCACTCACCTGGCCGGCTAATGTGCAGCTCCCCGACGATCCTCCAGCGACGATCCTCCTGCAGCCTCCTGCGCTGACAGGCAGAGTGCAGGGCTATGGGAAGATGGCGCCCAAAGCCCTGTACTGGAGACACAGTCTCCAGTGCAGGGCTTCGGCAGCCATCTTCCCGTAGCCCTGCTCTGCCTCCGGGAGGCAGCCCCCGCAGTGGGCTGCGGGGAGTTCGATATTGGGCGGGCAGCGTGGAAGAGAGGCAGAAGGAGGGGACCCAGGTGAGGGAGGGGGGGGGGGAAATCTGTCCACCCCTCCCCGCCGCTTTCCCCCACCCCTCCTTCTAGCGCTGCTCTTCCCCTACCATGGGGGGTCGTGGCAACACCCCCCTGGCTGTCAGTCACCCGGGACGCCACACCCCCCTGCGCCCAATGGTAGGGACGCCACTGACCTTGTGCTTAGAGAGTGAAAAACCTTCCTGGGTTGATATTGAAAGTTATCTTATCTCCCCCATTAAAATAAGCAACCTTCTCTGGCTCACTCCAAGGCACCGAAGGAATCTTACTAATACCATTATCAGACACTCACTGCATGTTTGGGACAGCTGTAAATATTCTGCTCTCTTAATGTCCCCTCATAGGCCACTCCTCTCCTTCTTGGGCAATCCCTCCTTCCCGGCTGCTCTTAACTAATCTAGCTCGTATCGTTGGTGGGTAAATAATAAACTTCATAAGATTCAAGATCTGGTTTTGGGAAATGGGGTTAAGTCACTTGCTTATCTTCGAGAGAAGGCTGCATTTCCTGCTTCTGAAGTTTTCCACTATATACAGATTTCACACTTTGTTAAGCAGCATATTACTAACATTGAGGTCCCTCTAAGTAAGACCCCTTTTGAAAGTATTTGCGCCACTGATCCTCATTCTTCGGGAATTATTTCCCTTATCTATAAAAAACTAAATCAAACTCATTCACAGAATAAACCGCACTATATAATTAAATGGGAAAAAGAGCTGGGCATCCTCATTGAATATTCAGATATGTCAGATATGTGGGTGAATATTCCCAAGACCTCTATAAATGCTGATCTCATTGAGGTAAATTACAAATTGCTTTTCCGGTGGTACTTAGTACCCCAGAGGGTAGCCAAACTTAGTATAGGTCACTCAGGTGAATGTTTTCAGGGATGCAGAATGCCAGGAACCTTCACCCACATATGGTGCGATTGTAAAAAGGTCCATAGGATAAGGATTAGAGTGTGCACATGGGCGTCTTTTCTAATTAACGCCCCGGTCCCCAGAGATCCTCTATATACCCTACTAGGATGTCCATACCCTAACTTATCCTCTACCCAAAATGAGCTTGTTAGATACATCTTCACAACTACTAAAATTAAAATTGTGGCAGCCTGGAATACCCAATCCCTATCTTTTGACTCTATTAAAGAGTCAAAAGATAGGGATTCAGGAATCTCGCTTCAGAGCTCATAGTTAGCAGGGGCACGTGTGCGCCGCTATAGCGCCGCTAAACGGAGGTCCCTTCACCCCCAAACCCCCCACTGCGACACTTTGTCGCAGACTTGGTCGCTCCTGGAGGCAGGGCTAACGCCTGCAGCCCTGCCTCCAGTCGCGTCTATCAGCGGCGCATCGCCGCCTCTCCCCCACCCCTCTCAGTGAAGGAAGACTGAGAGGGGCGGGGGAGAGGCGGAGATACTCGCTGACAGACGCGCGTGGGGCAAGGCTGCGGTGGTTAGCCCTGCCCCAACCAGGAAGCGCTCCCCCGCTGAAACGAGGGGATTTGGGGGTGAAGGGACCCCCGTTTAGCGGTGCGATAGCGGCGGTTTAGCAGGGGCACACATGCCCCTGCTATCTATGAGGTCTGAAGCGAGATTTATTCTCGCTTCAGACTCTCTTTAAAAATAGACTTGGATACATTCTCTTTTTTTGAGAAACTAAGAGCACGGTTAAATGATAACATCTGTAAATTCCATAAAATTTGGGATCCTCAAATTTCATATCTCCTAGATCCGGAGCAAGACACGATGGTACGCACTTGTTGAGATTTTTGGTTCGATCTTGAGCCCTTTAGGCCTCCAACATAAGTACTGATGGTCAGTATTCTCATCATCCCTATACATATTCCCCCCACCCCCTGCTTCCCTTCCATACTTCCTTCCCTTCTTCCTTCTCTACTTCTGATTTCTTCCTCTTTACTTTCTCTTCGTCCATTTGATTAAATCCAATTGACATACGGATGCAGCAACCCGTTCCATAAGCCCTTTACTTTAACTAAACAAACTAACCCATATCCCTCTCTCTCCCCTTGACCCGTTATGTTAAAGGTTATCTCTTAGTTTTAGATCCTAAAACTATACAAGATATATGTCAGGTCACATTTGCAATTGTTAGAAGGTTTGATAAGAGTGGTCTCCATCCAACCATATTTGGTTTAGTGATAGGATGGAGGACTTCCTCTACAGAGTTATGTTCATGTGGATGTCTCTCCCTGCCCTTTCTTCCCCCCCCCCCCATTCTTCAAATACATCCTTGCAAATTATCTAGTTAGTTTGTTATGTTAGCGGCTCGTAAACACCTACCTCTCCTGTTGCATTTATGTATCATATGCTTGCATGTTCTCTGTTGGTCATGAACAACATGTACTTTATTGTCAACTTTGTAGGTGAAGTTTGCTGTTCAATCTTGTTACTGTACCTGTACTTTCATATGATGTGTATCCTGGTATAAGTTGTTCATTCCATTTTTGAAAAATTTTATAAAAATTATTGAAAATAAAATCTTTGTTTTATTGATTTCATGTAATATTCAAATTTTCTGAGATTTGGGGGTTCGCATAAGCTGTAAGCCATGATCATCAAAATTATAACAAATAAATGCTTGAAATATCTCTCTTTGCATGTAATGAGTCTATTTCATATATTAGTTTCAACTTTTAAGCTGAATTACTGAAATAATTTAACTTTTGCCCAATATTTAAATTTTTCGAAATTTACCTGTATAGGCTGCTAGGGATAATCAATAAAATGTAAATTTTTCCATGCATTCAAATTTCATGTAAACGATATGCAGCTTGATATTGGACCAATCAAAAAAAAACTTTGTCAATTTTTAGTGGTCCAATTTCAAGCTGCATAACATTTACATGAAATTTGAATGCAGGGAGAAATGATTTGCATTTCATTAAAAGTAAGTAAAATTACTTACTGGTACTATTCATCTCCTTGCAGGCCTCAAAGTATACGGGAACATTGGTGAGATGGCTGTTCAGAGTCCTCAGGTACAGAATAACTTGTGCAGTGGTGGCTCTGTAGAATCACCAGCAGTAATAAAACCAACAGTTTTATTAATGTGGACAGTTGTCACCATTTTAGATGGCTCATGAACATTCCAGGAGGCCAATTTCTAAGGCTTAGGAGAAATTGCTCTAGGATGTCAGATTTTGAGGTGGAAGCAGAGATTCTACAAGATAGATTTGAATCCAAAGGTTATTCTGAGGAACTGATTGGGGAGGCTAGAGAAAGGGCCAAAAACTCAGAGAGAAGTAGACTACTACAAGCTAAAGATAAACGATCTGATCCAATTAGTCAACAACCCAATTTAATAATGCAATACTCATCACAGGCCCCAAAAGTCAGGAATATAGTAGGGAAGTATTGGCACCTTCTACGGGAGGATCCTCTGCTCACCTCGGTTCTGCCAGAGAACCCCAGAATGATCTTTAAGAGAACAAAAAATTTAGGCAACATACTAGCGCCCACTATAAGATCAACCAGAATTAAGAAGAAGAATGGTCAGGGGCGCCTTTACCTACTGACCACCCAGGCAGCGGCTTGGAGCGGCTTTGATGGGGAAGGCGCAATAAATTACTGTCAGTCCAAGGGGAAATAAAAATTCCTGTCCTGAAAGACCGTTGTAAGGGACTGGAGAGAAAAAGATTTCCTTCTGTTTTAAGAAGGCAAATTACACCAAGCGTTGCTTTTTTAGTAGGAGGGCATTTGGTTCCTTTTATCCCCCTATACATTCCTAGTAGCTTGGGTCACCCTGAGCTGCTTGGTTACTCTGCTCTTTTCACAAATAGCCTTCTGCTAAGTCACGGATAAAGAATCATTCAGAGTTCAGAATTATAGATACTCCCTAAGAAGAAGGTGTCTGGCTTATAGCTGTTCTCTGCCCCTCCACAGAGGAGACAGCAACAGCGCCCTACCCCCAAATGTTACTGAGTCTGCAGAGCGAGTGAGACAAACAAACAAACAAACAGTAAACTCTGCAGACAGCTGTGTGCTCTGCTAGAATGTCTGCATGTCTAGATGTCAGGAGGATCGCCATGACTAGCTATGGAGAGGTATGATCATCTGATCCTCTCCCCTACACAGCCCGCACTTCTCCCTGAATTCAACAGGACAGTGTTTGAAGTGTGTAATGGACACAGTGGGGGTTGCAGGTTTTGTCTTTCATTGTGAGAGAGTGAATAGGAGGGCAGCATCTAAAGCTCAAACATAGATAATGGACATGTAAGCAATGTGTGTAATTACATCCATCACTACTTATAATTGAAGATGGCATAATAATGTATTTCCATTAATGCTGTCCGTTTGCCCTCTCTCTAATGCTATGTACCAACTCACGATTTTTCCAACGATTTTCCCGATGTCCATCAATTTTTTTTTTTGAGCGACAAGTAGTCATTTACACGATGTTGTGACATCGCTTAGCATTGTGTGGTGAAAAGTGACCGTCACTGAGGATCAAGTAAAGTACTGAGGTCGCTTGACTTCTCGTTCGCGCCCGTCCTGTAATGTCACGTGACATCTCGCATACCCGCTGGCAGGAAGATGAATCGCTGGACGCTTGTCATGAGGGACACCTCGCTGGATCCATCTTCCTGTGTTGTTGCAGTCACTGTGGTGAGTGTGGAGCTTAACTTTGCTCGCCCTCACCCTCTGCTCATGCTCCCTCTCCCACTGTCTCTCTGACCAAACAACTGCTACTTGGGGAACAATGTGCACAATTATGTACACTAGTCTGAGCACTCTTCAGGGGAGCCAGTACATTTGGAACTATTATTGTGTATTTATGTAGCACTGACATCTTCAGCACTTTACAGAGTACATAGTCATGTCACTGACTGCTCACTGAAGCTTACAATTTCATCCCTACCATAGTCAAACTGTAATGTCAGACCATATTATTATCATGTATTTATATAGCACTGACATCTTCTGCAGTACTTTATATAGCACTGACATCTTCTGCAGTACTTTACAGAGTACATAGTCACGTCACTGACTGTCCTCAGAGGAGCTCACAATCTAATCCTACTATAGTCATAGTCTAATGTCCTACCATATTATTATTATGTATTTATATAGCACTGACATCTTCTGCAGCACTTTACAGAGTACATAGTCATGTCACGGACTGTCCCCAGAGGAGCTCACAATCTAATCCTACCATAGTCATAGTCTAATGTCCTACCATATTATTATTATGTATTTATATAGCACTGACATCTTCTGCAGCACTGTAGAGAGTACATAGTGATGTCACTGACTGTCCTTAGAGGAGCTCACAATCTAACCCTACCATAGTCATAGTCTAATGTCCTACCATATTATTATTATTTATTTATATAGCACTGACATCTCCTGAAGCACTTTACAGAGTACATAGTCATGTCACTGACTGTCCTCAGAGGAGCTCACAGTCTAATCCCTACCACAGTTATAGTCTAATATTTTCAATATAGGATTGTTTTGGGGTAAACCAGTTGACTTATTAGTATGTTTTTTAGGATGCAGGAAATGTCTGAAGTGTCTGAAGACAGAAACTCCATGCAGATTTTGCCCTGGCCAATGTTCAAGCCTAGGACTCAGCACTAAAATGCAGTAGTGGTACCCACTGAGCCTCTATTCTACTCATAGATATCTGCTCATCCATGTCATCAATTCTGACCCTCCACTACCCTCCCTCCCTCCATTCTACTTCTCTTCTCTTGTATCACTTACACTACAAACACACTGTGCTTATCTCCAGAATGGATTATGAATCAAACTGTTAGGCCCAGTGCACACCAAAACCGCTAGCAGATCCTCAAAACGCTAGCGGTTTTTGAAGCAGATTTCAGAGCGATTCTAGGCATGTTTAGAGACATTTTCTAAACATGCCGAGTGTTTTTGTGAAGCAGATTACAAATATTGTTACAGTAAAAGCTGTTACTGAACAGCTTCTGTAACAAATACGCCTGGAAAACCGCTCTGATCTAGTGTTTTTCAGAGCGGTTTGCATTTTTCCTATACTTTACATTGAGGCAGAATCGCTTCTGCAAACCGCAAATGTGCAGCAGGAGGCACGTTTGCGGTTTGCTAAAAACCTCAAACCGCTGGTGTGCACCATCCCATGGAAATACATTAGCCAAGCGTTTTCACAGACAGATGCGGTTGGCGGATCGCTGCTAAAACCGCTCGGTGTGCACTGGGCCTTAAACCACCTTACCATATCAGCCCTTCAATGTCATGATATACTCACTCCAGTCCTACCCTAACAGGTGGTAACATATTTGCATATCTCATAATGTTTGTGAAAAATTATTTTGAAAGTAAGAATGTCTTGCTTGATAATCCAATCTTGCAATGTGACTGCCATTGGAACTTGTAGTGTGGATGCTGTATTTATTTGAGGTGCATACTGGCAGCATGTGCTGTATGGCATACAATGCTGATCATCCACAAGGCAAACTTAGGCAGCTGCCTAGGGTCTAGAGAGAGTTTAGGGGCCTGGTGGTTGCTAGCCCCCACCAAATCTAACTAAATAAGCCAGGTGATTATCAGTGGAGGGCAAAGTGTTATCTTGCCTAGGGCCCCATTTCATAGTTATCCCTCTCTGATGGCTTATATCATGTGTGAAGTGTTCTATAATGTATATGATTTTTGTTTTATTTTTTATGGGGGGGGGGCGCCACAGGATTTCTTGCCTGGAGTGACAAGAAGGCTAGAGGCGCCCCTGAGAATGGTTACTTTAAAAAATGCGGATTCTGCAGGGCCTGTCGGGAGTCTAGTTTACCTGTGGAAAGGGTTCACGAAATCATAGCAATGGTAAACAAAGAAACTTTCAAGATCAAAGATGTCACTCATTGTGACACAAAGGGAGTCATATATGTGCTAACTTGCCCCTGCCAAAAACATTATGTAGGAAGAACAAAACGTGCTCTAAAGGAAAGACTTAGTGAGCACTGTACTAATATTACGAAAGGAAATAGAAAACATCCACTTTCAGAACACTATAAGTTAGCACACGGATGTTCCTTTAAGGGAACGAAATTAGGGGCGTAACTAGAAATCACTGGGCCCCCCTGCGAATATTTGGATGGGCCCCCCCCCCCCATAGGTGCCAAATAATCGTAATGGGGCAGCGTTTCACTGTAAATTAATTGTAAAGTGGGCAGCATTTTACCAGACAATCGTAATGTGGGCCAGAAAATCGTAATGTGGGCAGAGTTCACCAGAAAATCGTAATGTGGGCCTTTAGAAAATCATAATGTGGGCAGAGTTCACCAGAAAATCGTAATGTGGGCACCAGTCACCAGAAAATTGTAACGTGGACAGCATTCACCAGACAATCGTAATGTGGGCAGCGTTCACCAGAAAATCATAATGTGGGCAGAGTTCACCAGAAAATCATAATGTGGGCAGAGTTCACCAGAAAATCGTAATGTGGGCACCAGTCACCAGAAAATCGTAACGTGAGCAGCAGTCACCAGAAAATTGTAACGTGGACAGCATTCACCAGACAATTGTAATGTGGGCAGCGTTCACCAGAATATCGTAATGTGGACAGAAAATCGTAATGTGGGCAGAGTTCACCAGAAAATCGCAATGTGGGCAGCAGTCACCAGAAAATCGCCATGTGGGCAGCAGTCACCAGAAAATCACCATGTGGGCAGCAGTCACCAGAAAATCGCCATGTGGGCAGCAGTCACCAGAAAATCCTAATGTGGGCAGCAGTCACCAGAATATCGTAATGTGGGCAGCAGTCACCAGAAAATCGCCATGTGGGCAGCAGTCACCAGAAAATCCTAATGTGGGCAGCATACACCAGAAAATCGTAATGTGGGCAGCAGACACCTGAAAATCGTAATGTGGGCAGCAGACACCTGAAAATCGTAATGTGGGCAGCAGACACCTGAAAATCGTAATGTGGGCTGCAGACACCTGAAAATCGTAATGTGGGCAGCAGGCACCTGAAAATCGTAATGTGGGCAGCAGACACCTGAAAATCGCAATGTGGGCAGCAGACACCTGAAAATCGTAATGTGGGCAGCAGACACCTGAAAATCGTAATGTGGGCAGCAGACACCAGAAAATCGCAATGTGGGCATCAGTCACCAGAAAATCGTAATGTGGGCAGCAGACACCAGAAAATCCTAATGTGGGCAGCAGTCACCAGAAAATCGCAATGTGGGCAGCAGTGACCAGAAAATCGTAATGTGGGCAGCAGACACCAGAAAATCGCAATGTGGGCAGCAGACACCTGAAAATCGCAATGTGGGCAGCAGACACCTGAAAATCGTAATGTGGGCAGCAGACACCTGAAAATCACAATGTGGGCAGCAGACACCTGAAAATCGTAATGTGGGCAGCAGACACCTGAAAATCGTAATGTGGGCAGCAGACACCTGAAAATCGTAATGTGGGCAGCAGACACCTGAAAATCGCAATGTGGGCAGCAGTGACCAGAAAATCGTAATGTGGGCAGCAGACACCTGAAAATCGCAATGTGGGCAGCAGACACCAGAAAATCGTAATGTGGGCAGCAGACACCAGAAAATCGCAATGTGGGCAGCAGACACCTGAAAATCGCAATGTGGGCAGCAGACACCTGAAAATCGTAATGTGGGCAGCAGACACCTGAAAATCACAATGTGGGCAGCAGACACCTGAAAATCGTAATGTGGGCAGCAGACACCTGAAAATCGTAATGTGGGCAGCGGACACCTGAAAATCGTAATGTGGGCAGCAGACACCTGAAAATCGCAATGTGGGCAGCAGTGACCAGAAAATCGTAATGTGGGCAGCAGACACCTGAAAATCCCAATGTGGGCAGCAGACACCAGAAAATCGTAATGTGGGCAGCAGACACCAGAAAATCGCAATGTGGGCAGCAGACACCAGAAAATCGCAATGTGGGCAGCAGACACCAGAAAATCATAATGTGGGCAGCAGACACCTGAAAATCGTAATGTGGGCAGCAGACACCAGAAAATCATAATGTGGGCAGCAGACACCTGAAAATCGTAATGTGGGCAGCAGACACCTGAAAATCACAATGTGGGCAGCAGACACCTGAAAATCGTAATGTGGGCAGCAGACACCTGAAAATCGCAATGTGGGCAGCAGTGACCAGAAAATCGTAATGTGGGCAGCAGACACCTGAAAATCGCAATGTGGGCAGCAGACACCAGAAAATCGTAATGTGGGCAGCAGACACCAGAAAATCGCAATGTGGGCAGCAGACACCTGAAAATCGCAATGTGGGCAGCAGACACCTGAAAATCGTAATGTGGGCAGCAGACACCTGAAAATCACAATGTGGGCAGCAGACACCTGAAAATCGTAATGTGGGCAGCAGACACCTGAAACTCGTAATGTGGGCAGCAGACACCTGAAAATCGTAATGTGGGCAGCAGACACCTGAAAATCGCAATGTGGGCAGCAGTGACCAGAAAATCGTAATGTGGGCAGCAGACACCTGAAAATCCCAATGTGGGCAGCAGACACCAGAAAATCGTAATGTGGGCAGCAGACACCAGAAAATCGCAATGTGGGCAGCAGACACCAGAAAATCGCAATGTGGGCAGCAGACACCAGAAAATCATAATGTGGGCAGCAGACACCTGAAAATCGTAATGTGGGCAGCAGACACCAGAAAATCATAATGTGGGCAGCAGACACCTGAAAATCGTAATGTGGGCAGCAGGCACCTGAAAATCCCCCTGCAGAATTTCAGAGCGCCCCCCCCCCGGGGCCCGCTCGTGGACGGTTTTTGGGGGCTGGAGGGGTGGCAGCATGAGGGGAAAGCCTTGCCCACAGTCGGCGGGGAGAGGGGAAGTTCCCCCCTCTCCCTCACCTCGGGGCTCTCCCCTCTGCGCCCCCCTCCAGCTAGTGAATGTGTGTGGGCAGCGGGCAGCAGCAGCGGCAGATACATACCTTCTTCCTTGCGTTCCATCGCCGCCTTCTCGCTTTAGCGGCTGACGTCACTTCCGCTTCCGGAAGTGACGTCAGCCGCTAGAGCGAGAAGGCGGCGGTGGAACGCAAGGAAGAAGGTATGTATCCCGCCGCCGCTGCTGCCCGCTATTGCTACGCCCCTGAACGAAATACTGCGCAATAGAGCAAGTTAATAGACCTTGGAGAGGTGGGGACTACCTATTAGAAATGTCCCGGAGAGAGACTATGTGGATATTCAATCTTAATTCCATGATACCACATGGATTACACAAAGATTTGGACCTATATGCGTTTGATTAAGAATAGCAATTGAGGAGGCGGGCAAAGCTTCATAAGAGAGCCTCTGATTACCCTCTGCAGCCTAGCTTTGAGAAAGGGAGGCGTTCCTCCCGAAACGTCAGCAGTGGCTGCAAGTGTGACGTCACAAACTAGAGGGAAAGGAGGCGTGGCCAAGCTACGCGGCTGTTAGCACCGCCGGACTATACGGAAATTCCATCTCCAGCCAAGTGTCCCAGCCCGCACCACCTTCGCCAGCAAGGGAGCCGGGCTAACCCAGCCCAACGTCAGTACCCGTCTAGACTCTCTCACCCAGCCACCGGCCGGGGCAGGTGAGATTGAGCGGCTCCCTGCAACAGCACTCCATCACGCATTACGGATCCGGAAGGGTGAGACGTATAGCAACAAGCACTGTGTGTTATTGTATCATTTGAGAGATTCCTATGGGGATGCATTAATATTTGTTTCCTCCAGCAAGCCAATACTCCCAATTGGGGTCATACCTGTAGAACCAACTAATAACATTCAATTGAGTTCCATTATAAGCATATGCAACGAAACTACATCCTGGACTCAAGAAGTACACTGTGACTATTTATTGCACAGCAAAACTCAATCTGCTCTTGCACCTTAGATCCGTAACGGGTCTTTATGAACTAATTTTTATTTGTTTTTATGGACGTTTTAGCATATTGTATATGCATATACACAACTTTTGAGGCCATCTACTTATGATCACTGATCAATTTTACCTTTAATCCCTTTTAATTATTCGATTAAAGCCAATTTTCTCAGCGCAGTTTGTCATTTACTTATTCAATTGGACAATACTATAAAGGAATTAGGGATCCCTTGACAAACTAGCAGCTTAGTGGTGTTGGCGCAACACTAATTGATTTTTTGTAACTTTTAAGCTCAATTACTGAAATAATTTAACTTTTGCCCAATATTTAAATTTTTCGAATTTTACCTGTATAGGCTGCTAGGGATAATCAATGAAATGTAAATTTTTCCATGCATTCAAATTTCATGTAAACGATATGCAGCTTGATATTGGACCAATCAAAAAAAAAACTTTGTCAATTTTTAGTGGTCCAAGTTCAAGCTGCATAACATTTACATGAAATTTGAATGCAGGGAGAAATGATTTGCATCTCATTGATCATCCCTATACGCTGTGTTGTCAAAGTAAAATGACTTACCGGTACTATTCATCTCCTTGCAGGCCTCAAAGTATAAGGGAACATTGGTGAAATGGCTGTCCAGAGTCCTCAGGTACAGAATAACTTTGCAGTGGTGGCTCTGTAGAATCACCTGGTCCTCCACTGATGTAACACCAGTGATAATGAGGTCCTGCATGAAGAAGAAGTATTGTAAAAATTAAAAGTAGCTTAACCACTTCACCTCCAAGGGTATTTCCCCTTAAAGGACTTACGAGCCCAAAAACTTTAAAAAAGTGAAGTACCTTAATCACGTTTAAATGCCCCCCGTGCAGCTCCCGACCCCGCATTCACGTGTATGTGGACTGCACAGCCGTGGCCAGCTCCAGCGGCCAAATTAGGAGAGGAAGGAGAGCCCGACCCCGTCTGTGGGGTCAGGAGCGGCATGGGTGGCTATTACACTGCGGGGACCCGGCGGAACTGCACGGAGGGTGCGGATGGCGTCCTCCGTGCATTTAAACGTGATTAAGGTACCTTACTTTTAAGTTTTTGGGCTCGTAAGTCCTTTAAAAAAAAAGAGGAATTTTCAGTGATCCTTCCATTCCATTCATTCGCCTATACCTTTATTACAACTTGTCACAACAACAAAAATCTATATCTTGTTTTTTTTGCCACCAATTAGGTTTTCTTTGGAGGGGGTACTTTTTGCTAAGAAATATTTTATTCTAAATGTGTTTTTACAGGGAAAAGAAGAAAAAAATGAAAAAATGTCATTATTTCTCAGATTTCGGTCATTATAGTTTTAAAATACATGCTACTGTAATTAAAAGCCACACATTTTATTTGCTCATTTGTCCCAGTCATTGCAACGTTTTTCCCTAGTACAATGTATGGCGCCAATAATTTATCTGGAAATAAAGGTGCAGTTGTTCAGTGTTACGTCCATCCCTAATTACAAGCCCATAATTTATAAAGTAACAGTAATATACCCTCTTAACATACATATTAAAAAAAAAGTTCAGCCCCTAAGGTAACTATGTTTTTTTTATTGGTTTTTTTTTTGTTTACAAAAATTTGGGGGGAGTGTGGGGGGAG
Source organism: Hyperolius riggenbachi (assembly GCF_040937935.1). Classification (NCBI taxonomy): domain Eukaryota; kingdom Metazoa; phylum Chordata; class Amphibia; order Anura; family Hyperoliidae; genus Hyperolius; species Hyperolius riggenbachi. Next base: position 205,605,859 of record NC_090657.1, on the reverse strand, counting down.
TGTGGGAGGTAAGGGGTCAATTTAAAAAGTAAAAATAGGTATTTATATTCAATAAAATGTTATGGGACGTAATTTTACTTTTTAGCCACAAGATGTCCTCGCACATAACTTCCCTAAGCGTAGTATTACTACGCATAGAGGAAGTAATGCGTGGATGTGTAAGTATGCGTTTCTGTGAATGAGGGCGCCGTCTCATAGATGGTGGCGTTCATTCACACGGGGACTTAGATCAATGAATGGGAATTGTGTTCCCATTCATTGATTTCCCGGCTAATCGTGGTAGCAATCGAGGGACCGCGGAGGCCAAGGGGAGGGGTGAGTTATTGCATTTTGCAGGGACATAGTTACTAGTCCCGGGGGAGGGGGAAGTGGTTAAAAAACAACTTCTAGATCCTTATCACCTCCTCAGCAACCTCCAGCTGCTTGCTCACTCCCAGTCAGTCTGAGCTACTCTTCCTTCAGTCCCCACAAACAACTTACCTTCAGACATCATAAGCAGATATTTCTGTCCTTGGAGATGTGGATTGTGAGGTAGCCAATCACCGATGTCACATCAGTAGTAGGTTCTAGAATCACCTGTAGCAAGCGGAATGTTACCAAGCTCTACAGGCTGCAATGACAGAGGCCAAAGAGTGTAACAGAGGTATGGTGTGACCATCATAGAAACCACATGTGCATGCCACGTATTGCAATGAACAACATAGGAAGACCAAGTAACATATTCCTACATTGTGAATCTTTGGTCCCCTACTTACAAACAACCTGTTTGTAATTTGAATTTGTTTCAGTCCTGTGTTAAACATGGTGAAACGTGGATGAATGATTTAATTTCAGACAACTCTGGCTTTGGATATATAGTATTGACTGTTTTTTGGTTGTTTTGAATGCGCATTTAAAAGGATACCCAAGGTAACATGTGACATGATGAGATAGACATGTGTATGTACAGTGCCAAACACACAAATAACTATGCAGTGTTCCTTTTTTTTTTTTTCTTTCTCTGCCTGAAAGAGTTAAATATCAGGTATGTAAGTGGCTGACTCAGTCCTGATTCAGACAGGAAGCGACTACAGTGTGACCCTCACTGATAAGAAATTCCAACTATAAAACACTTTCCTAGCAGAAAATGGCTTCTGAGAGCAGGAAAGAGATAAAAAGGGACAACAGTTCATAGATTTTAGCTCTGGCATACTTCAATGAATGTGTCATTGAGCAAAAACAATAAAACGGTTAAAACTTAAAAAGTAGATTTAAACATAAAATAAGACTGTGGAATATCTTAAAGTCATTTCAGGAGAAGGAAGATAGATACAATCATTTATTTTATTAGTTTATTTTCGCTTCAGGTGTCCTTTAAAGAATTTTGAGCTACTTATAACAGTTTATATCATTCTGTAACATGTAACAAAAATATGTAATAAACAGTTTTGAATATTTTGTACATGAAGACAACTTTGTTTTACTGAAATATAGTAATATAGTAAAATATAGTAAAATCGAGTCATTTGTTTGTTAATAGAGGAGTATCAGTAATGCAACTTTGCTAAGGCCCGGTTCAAACTGGACGGATCAAAAACTGATCTATGTAAAAAGTGATCCGTAAAACGGATACATTTTTATTGAGCACGTTAGCACGTGGTCAAAGCAACGCCTCAGCTGCCCTGGAATTATTGCAGCCTCCAAAAACTTGCAGTCTGTTCAGCGGAATGTGCAGAACGGATCTGTTCTAATGGAGCAATGTGAACAGATTCTATTGATGTTAACAAAGGATCTATTCACCTCCGTTAGGATACGGTCCATTTAGCACCTTGGTAAGTGATGCAGGGGTTGACTCACTAAGCTGAGCAGCGCAGCTTAAAGAAAACCTGTAACAACAAAAAGTTCCCCTGGGGGGTACTCACCTTGGTAGGGGGAAGCCTCAGGATCCTATCGAGGCTCCCCCATCCTCCTGTGTCCCGCGGCGGTCTCGCTCTGGCCCTCCGAACGGCGGGGATGTAAATATTTACCTTCCTGGCTCCAGCACAGGCGCAGTATCGGCTTTCCGCTCGGAGATAGGTGGAATAGCCAATCGCTGTCGGGCCGCTCTACTGCGCAAGTGCAAGTCTCCTGCGCCTGCATAGTAGAGCGGACCCGACGGAGATTGGCTATTTCCACCTATCTCTGTGCTGAGAGCCGCAACAGCGCCCCTGTTGGAGCCAGGGAAGGTAAATAAATCTAGCTTGTCAGGCTTGTTGAGCCTGGATTACCGGAGACTTCGGGGGAGCCAGCGTTGGATTGCATGCAGCTACAGTGGAGGGGGAAGCCTCATTGGGACCCTGGGGCTTCCCCCTACTGAGGTGAGTACCCCCAGGGGAACTTTTTTTTGTTACAGAAGAGAACACTAAGGGCCCAATATAGTGTAGTATGTACTGGTAATGGAAGATTTATTTAGTAATCAAAATGTAATACTCACAAACCAGGGTTACCATTAGGCAACCACTGTCACAGCAGGTGGGGAGATTGTCCTGACCCCACTCAGGATTAAGAAGTCGCTCTCTGTTGTAGAAGAAGGAAGTGGCTACAACCCTCCACCTAGGGTGGACTCAATGTAGCAATAAGATAACAGAGGCGCCAAAAGGATAAAAGGGACTAAATGAGCTTAAAAACAATTTAGTAATAGAGGGGGCAGTGGTGGACTTACTTCCTCCAAGCAGAACACACGACTGTAGATTGTCAGTCAAAAAACGTTTATTGTGTACTCCAAAATTAAGTGCAACATGTTTCGCAGGTTAAACCTGCTTCCTCGGGCAAAACAGATAGGAGCAAAAAAGCATCTGCTAGTAACATCAAAGCTGTGAACAGAGGCGCTCAGCTTTGATGTTACTAGCAGATGCTTTTTTGCTCCTATCTGTATTGCCTGAGGAAGCAGGTTTAACCTGCGAAACACGTTGCACTTTATTTTGGAGAAAATCTACAGTCATGTGTTCTGCTTGGAGGAGGCAAGTCCACCACTGCCTCCTCTATTACCAAATTGGTTTTTAAGCTCATTTAGTCCCTTTTATCCTTTTGGCGCCTCTGTTATCTTATTGCTTTTTTTTTTGTTACAGGTTCTCTGTACGTTGGGTTGATGTGGTTCTGTAAATTTAAAGCTATAGGCTTGCTATACACCAGCGGTTCCAGGTGTAAGCCTGGCTTCATTAAGCCTGCATATTCAGCAGTGTGCAGTGTGGGTAACGACAGTTGCACACTTTAATCTGAATTATCGCAAGTACCTTTTGTTTTAAGAAGGCAATCCACACTAGATACAATGGTGGAATTTTAAACAACCATTACTTTTTTTATAAGATACTGTTTATTGAGTTTTCATTTATAAAACAGCAGAAATAGAGAACACACAAAGCATCCTCACTTCCCTCCCCCACCACCCGCCCATTTTATTTACTTTCTGTTTAAAATACAAAACCTGTAAGTAAATAACAAAGAGGAACTCCAGTGTAAATTATTATTAGAATGTAGTAAATGATTCAGGATACCCACTATTACATTCATTATCTGGGTCTAAGCAGCAGCAACACTTCCTATGTCTATCCATAAGTAGCCCCACCCTCCTAGTGATCCTCAGCTTAGGATGTTTAGCTATGTGGAATTCTCCTCCCAGAGCATTCTGGGAGACCAGGTATTATCTGTGCTGACTTCAGAACATATCCTATCGCCTGTGACAAATTTAAAGGACATAATTCCTGTTGTAAATTTAAAGGACATAATTCCGAGGGCATACAGCCAAGCTTGTCAGATTTTTGTCAGAAACACCTAATCTGCTGCATGCTTGTTCCGGGTCCATGTCTAAAAGTATTGGAGGCAGACGATCAGCAGGTTTACTAGGTAACTAGTATTGCTTAAGAGGAAATAAATATGGCAGCCTCCATATCCCTTTCACTTCAGTTGCCCTTTAGAATGTAAATCAGGGTGAGGAAAGAATTTACAATGGGCTAACACTGACTAAATCATTTAAAAATGAATATTGTTCCAAATAAGCAGTTTTATTCTTTACGTAATAATATTCAGTAAAGTTCCTCTTTAATCCATTAGAACGCATATAACATGCAAACAATGGTCCATATGCAATTCACTTTTACTCCAGTTTTCTCCTAGGAGATAATTTTTCAGCACTTTGCAATGGAAAAAGTACCAAAAAGTAGGTGAAAAAGTACTGTCAAAATTAGTTGGGTGTTTTCGTTTTTTTAAATACCACCTAAGAGGAAACTCAGGAGAAAAAGTGACTTGCATATGCGCCAATATTTCTAAAGTATTTGTGGGGGAAAAAAGTGTCACTTTCCAAAATAAAGTCTTTAATTTTTATTAATCATCAAAAGTCCCCCAACTTTTTAGAATTAAATTGAGCTTTTGAGCAGGATTTAAGGATGGTCAATGAGATATAAATAATTCTTATTATAATAATACATTTGATGCAGGATTATGCACATTTTGTACACAAATGTATGCAGGTTAAAAATGGACCAATCAAAATCCACCTTGGCAGAATCTGTTTGGTCCATTTTCAAGCTGCATAAATTTGCATACAAAATTTGTTTCGCCTTACATCAACTCAGAAATATTTACATTCCTAATAAGGATGGTCAGTGTGATGTAAGTAATTAAGTATTGATAATGCAGCAGCATTTGATTGGTCCATTTTCAAACTGCCTAAATTGACATAAAATTAGCACAAAAATGTCCTATAGATATTGTTTTAAAACTTTCACCACATGATCAGAAGTGCTGAATTGAAAGAGTCAGTTTCCGGCTCTGCTCCTGCTGCCTTGATTGCATCATCCTGCTGTTCAGATTATAAGGGGGTGCGGCACAGGCTGGATGTCTCTGAGAAGCCAATAGCAGGCACAGTCTGTGCTACAGGAAGTGGGTTGAGCTTGGGTTCCTAATTAATTGTGTCAGCTAATAAAGTCGCTTATGTACAATCCAAAAACAAGCTTTGCTGCCTGCCTGCCTGGAGTGGGGCTTTAACCACTTTACCCCCCCCCCCCCCCAGTGCTAAATTTCTCTGTCCCTTTGCGCACCGCTTCACCCCCAGTGACGGAGAAATGCGCACTTGTTTGTTTACTGGCTGGGAGTGGGCGGGGAACTCGCGCGCACACTCCAGCCAGCCCGCACAGCAGGTGACTAATTGGACGTTAGGAACAAGCGTTCCTAAATCCAATTAGACTCGCCGATTGCGAATAGAATAAAGACTGCTTCAAACAGACCCGCGCGCGCACACACACCCCGGCTCTGCAGTCCAATGATTGGTTATGGGGACCCCAGTCCCCAATAACCAATCGTATTACAGAAATAAAAGAATGGAAGCAGCGCTGAAAGGTAAGAATCGCACTGGTGTTTCAGGAGTAAAACCCCTCAGTTGTGAAGTGGTTAAAGGAAACCTGAACAAGGTTTTCTCATACTGCAACTGCGCAGGACGCTCCCAGGGGAGTGCGAACAAGGACGCATGTGGCCAGAGCCACACAGGCGCAGTTGACGTTGACTAAAGTAGAAACTAAGCCACTGTGGGGGAGAAGAAGATCGTTCAGTGACGGCGTGGGCACAGGGTGGCTGCAGGGGGCTGGCAGAAGCCCCAGGTATGTGAAACTTTTTTTTTTTTTTTTACAGTTTGTTCAGGTTTCCTTTAACAAAACTCCTAGAAAATGTAGTAGACAGAGGGAAAAATACATGAAATCAGCATTTGGTGTAGTAGCTCTTTGCAGTAATTATCTAAAGGCTCATACACACATCAGACCATAGTCTTTGGAAAATGAAAGATCACAGACCAATCTTACCACCCTTCCATGTAGTATGAGAGCCATACCTACACAGTCTATTCTATGGAGCTGAACTCCCCATCAGACAGAAATCTTTGCAAGATGCTGCACACACAGATGCTGTAGACATTCAAAAGATCAGTATCTGCAACAGATCTGTTCCTGCCAAGGATCCGTTCCTGCAAAATGCATTCGTAGTCTATGAGATCTGCAGATCCTCATACACACCTTGTTTAACAGACATTCAACTGCAGATCAGATCCACCAGGATGGATTTTCAGATCTGCAGATGATTGTCTGATCTGCAGATGAATGTCAGTTAAACAAGGTGTGTATGATGATCTGCAGATCTTACAGACTATAAATGGAATTTGCAGGAAAGGATCTTTGGCAGGAACAGATCTTTTGCAGATACTGATCTTTTGTGCCTGTACAGCATTTGTGTGTGCAGCATCTTGCAAAGATTTTTTTCTGATGGGGAGTTCAGCTCCATAGAATAGACTGTGTAGGTATGGCTCTCATACTACATGAAGGGTGGTAAGATTGGTCTGTGATCTTTCATTTTCCAAAGACTTTGGTCTGATGTGTGTATGAGCCTTTAGACACCTTCAGCATACACAGGGCTCTGCCTCTGACACAGGAGACCAGGGTTCGAATCTCGGCTCTGCCTGTTCAGTAAGCCAACACCTATTCAGTAGGAGACCTTAGGCAAGTCTCCCTAACACTGATACTGCCTATAGAGCGCGTTCTTGTGGCTGCAGCTCTGGCGCTTTGAGTCCGCCAGGAGAAAAGCGCGATATAAATGTTATTTGTCTTGTCTTGTCTTGACTTTTTGAACACAGTTGTAAGAAGTTCTTTGAGGCCCCTTTTACACTTGCATTACAAGTCTGCATTGCGTTACCTTGTTATACCACAGGGTAAGACAAAAGCAATGCAAGTGAAAGGGGCCATTCATACTTAAACACAATGCGGTGCGCTGGAAGTATCCGGTCTGATGCAAGGGCTGCAGCACGTTACCGCAGGCACTGCGTGGAGCGTGCTGTATTGCAAGTCTATGGGCAACACAGGTAGTGTAAATGACGGAGCGTGATGCGGACCAACAGAAATCCCAGTCACGTACTTCCTGTCCAGCAGGGAATACATCACTGAGCGGGGGCGGCGCTATGCATATGACCCTGTAGGCGCACTCTGCCGCAGGGCCATGATTAACATTTTTTGTGTTGCAGTGCGGCAGGACCATCGCATCACAATGCAAAAAAAAGTGCAAAAGGGGCCACAAGCTACTTGGTAAACTTACCTTGGTACAGCTGTACATTTTGAGACTTCCTAACTTTTATTAACTACTTCCCGACCGCCGTATAGACAAATGGCGGCCGGGAAGCAGACGCCGCAAGGTCCTTGTTTGGGCATGGGCGGAGCGATCGCGTCATCCGTGACGCGATCCTCCGCCTCCGCCTGTCGCCGCTCACTCGCCGCAACATCCCGCCGGCCATACGGAAGCGCCGGCGGGATGTTAACCCGACGATCGCCGCATACAAAGTGTATAATACACTTTGTAATGTTTACAAAGTGTATTATACAGGCTGCCTCCTGCCCTGGTGGTCCCAGTGTCCGAGGGACCACCAGGGCAGGCTGCAGCCACCCTAGTCTGCACCAAGCACACTGATTTTCTCCCCCCCCCCGCCCCAGATCGCCCACAGCACCCATCAGACCCCCCCTGCCCACCCCCCAGACCCCTGTTTGCACCCAATCACCCCCCTAATCACCCATCAATCACTCCCTGTCACTATCTGTCAATGCTATTTTTTTTTAATACCCCCCCCCCCTGCCCCCTGCTCCCTCCTGATCACCCCCCAACCCCCCAGATTCTCCCCAGACCCCCCCCCAGACCACCCCCCCCAATGTACTGTATGCATCTATCCCCCCTGATCACCTGTCAATCACCTGTCAATCACCTGTCAATCACCTGTCAATCACCCGTCAATCACCCATCAATCACCCCCTGTCACTGCCACCCATCAATCAGCCCCTAACCTGCCCCTTGCGGGCAATCTGATCACCCCCCCACACCAATAGATCGCCCGCAGATCCGACATCAGATCACCTCCCAAATCCATTGTTTACATCTATTCTCTCCTCTAAACACACACTAATTACCCATCAATCACCCATCAATCACCCCCTATCACCACCTGTCACTTTTACCTATCAGATCAGACCCTAATCTGCCCCTTGCGGGCACCCAATCACCCGCCCACACGCTCAGATTGCCCTCAGACCCCCCCTTATCAATTCACCAGTGCATTCATTACATCTGTTCTTCCCTGTAATAACCCACTGATCACCTGTCAATCACCTGCCAATCACCTATCACCCATCAATCACCCCCTGTCACCCCCTGTCACTGCCACCCATCAATCAGCCCCTAACCTGCCCCTTGCGGGCAATCTGATCACCCACCCACACCATTAGATCGCCCGCAAACCCGCCGTCAGATTACCTCCCAAATGTATTGTTTACATCTGTTATCTTCTCTAAACACCCACTAATTACCCATCAATCACCCCCTATCACTGTTACCTATCAGATCAGACCCTAATCTGCCCCTTGCGGGCACCCAATCACCCGCCTACACGCTCAGATTACCCTCAGACCCCCCCTTATCAATTCGCCAGGGCATTATTTACATCTATCCTTCCCTGTAATAACCCACTGATCACCTGTCAATCACCTGCCAATCACCTATCACCCATCAATCACCCCCTGTCACCCCCTGTCACTGCCACCCAACAATCAGCCCCTAACCTGCCCCTTGCGGGCAATCTGATTACCCACCCACACCAATAGATCGCCCGCAGATGCGACATCAGATCACCACCCAAGCGCAGCGTTTACTCTCCTCTAAACACCCACTAATTTCCCATCAATCACCCATAAATCACCCCCTATCACCACCTGTCACTGTTACCCATCAGATCAGACCCTAATCTGCCCCTTGCGGGCACCCAATCACCCGCCTACTCGCTCAGATTACCCTCAGACCCCCCCTTATCAATTCGCCAGTGCAATATTTACATCTGTTCTCCCCTGTAATAACCCACTGATTACCTGTCAATCACCTATCAATCACCCATCAATCACCCCCTGTCACTGCCACCCATCAATCACCCCCTGTCACTGCCACCCATCAATCACCCGCTGTCACTGCCACCCATCAATCAGCCCCTAACCTGCCCCTTGCGGGCAATCTGATCACCCACCCACACCAATAGATCGCTCGCAGATCCGACGTCCGATCACCTCCCAAGTGCAGTGTTTACATCTGTTCTCTACCCTAAACACCCACTAATTACCCATCAATCACCCCCTGTCACTGCTACCTATCAGATTAGACCCCTATCTGCCCCTAGGGCACTCAATCACCCGCCCACACCCTCAGAATGCCCTCAGACCCCAGCCCTGATCACCTCGCCAGTGCATTGCTTGCATCTATTCCCCCCTCTAATCACACCTTGAGACACCCATCAATCACCTCCTGTCACCCCCTAGCACACCTACCCATCAGATCAGGCCCTAATTTGCCCCGTGTGGGCTCCTGATCACTCGGCCAAACCCTCAGATCCCCCTCAGACCCCCTTCCGATCACCTCCCCAGTGCATTGATTGCATCTATTTTCCCCTCTAACCACCCCCTGAGACACCCATCAATCACCTCCTGTCACCCCCCTAGCACTCCTATCCATCAGATCAGGCCCAATACAACCTGTCATCTAAAAGGCCACCCTGCTTATGACCGGTTCCACAAAATTCGCCCCCTCATAGACCACCTGTCATCAAAATTTGCAGATGCTTATACCCCTGAACAGTCATTTTGAGACATTTGGTTTCCAGACTACTCACGGTTTTGGGCCCGTAAAATGCCAGGGCGGTATAGGAACCCCACAAGTGACCCCATTTTAGAAAAAAAGACACCCCAAGGTATTCTGTTAGGTGTATGACGAGTTCATAGAAGATTTTATTTTTTGTCAAAAGTTAGCGGAAATTGATTTTTATTGGTTTTTTTTTAACAAAGTGTCACTTTCCGCTAACTTTTGACAAAAAATAAAATCTTCTATGAACTCACCATACTCCTAACAGAATACCTTGGGGTGTCTTCTTTCTAAAATGGGGTCACTTGTGGGGTTCCTATACTGCCCTGGCATTTTAGGGGCCCTAAACCGCGAGGAGTAGTCTAGAAAACAAATGCCTCAAAATGACCTGTGAATAGGACGTTGGGCCCCTTAGCGCACCTAGGCTGCAAAAAAGTGTCACACATGTGGTACCGCCGTACTCAGGAAAAGTAGTATAATGTGTTTTGGGGTGTATTTTTACACATACCCATGCTGGGTGGGAGAAATTTCTATGTAAATGGACAATTGTGTGTAAAAAAATCAAACAATTGTCATTTACAGAGATATTTCTCCCACTTAGCATGGGTATGTGTAAAAATACACCCCAAAACGCATTATACTACTTCTCCTGAGTACGGCGGTACCACATGTGTGGCACTTTTTTACACCCTAAGTACGCTAAGGGGCCCAAAGTCCAATGAGTACCTTTAGGATTTCACAGGTCATTTTGCGACATTTGGTTTCTAGACTACTCCTCACGGTTTAGGGCCCCTAAAATGCCAGGGCAGTATAGGAACCCCACAAATGACCCCATTCTAGAAAGAAGACACCCCAAGGTATTCCGTACGGAGTATGGTGAGTTCATAGAAGATTTTATTTTTTGTCACAAGTTAGCGGAAAAAGACACTTTGTGAAAAAAAACTATTAAAATCAATTTCCGCTAACTTGTGACAAAAAAATAAAAACTTCTATGAACTCACCATACTCCTAACGGAATACCTTGGGGTGTCTTCTTTCTAAAATGGGGTCATTAGTGGGGTTCCTATACTGCCCTGGCATTTTAGGGGCCCTAAACCGCGAGGAGTAGTCTTGAAACAAAAATGACCTGTGAAATCCTAAAGGTACTCATTGGACTTTGGGCCCCTTAGTGCAGTTAGGGTGCAAAAAAGTGCCACACATGTGGTATCGCCGTACTCGGGAGAAGTAGTATAATGTGTTTTGGGGTGTATTTTTACACATACCCATGCTGGGTGGGAGAAATACCTCTGTAAATGACAATCTTTTGATTTTTTTACACACAATTGTCCATTTACAGAGGTATTTCTCCCACCCAGCATGGGTATGTGTAAAAATACACCCCAAAACACATTGTACTACTTCTCCCGAGTATGGCGATACCACATGTGTGGCACTTTTTTGCACCCTAACTGCGCTAAAGGGCCCAAAGTCCAATGAGTACCTTTAGGATTTTACAGGTCATTTTGAGAAATTTCGTTTCAAGACTACTCCTCACGGTTTAGGGCCCCTAAAATGCCAGGGCAGTATAGGAACCCCACAAATGACCCCATTTTAGAAAGAAGACACCCCAAGGTATTCCGTTAGTAGTATGGCGAGTTCATAGAAGATTTTATTTTTTGTCACAAGTTAGCGGAAATTGATTTTAATTGTGTTTTTTCACAAAGTGTCATTTTCCGCTAACTTTTGACAAAAAATAAAATCTATGAACTCACCATACTCCTAACGGAATACCTTGGGGTGTCTTCTTTCTAAAATAGGGTCATTTGTGGGGTTCCTATACTGCCCTGGCATTTTAGGGGCCCTAAACCGTGAGGAGTAGTCTTGAAACGAAATTTCTCAAAATGACCTGTGAAATCCTAAAGGTACTCATTGGACTTTGGACCCTTTAGCGCAGTTAGGGTGCAAAAAAGTGCCACACATGTGGTATCGCCGTACTCAGGAGAAGTAGTATAATGTGTTTTGTGGTGTATTTTTACACATACCCATGCTGAGTGGGAGAAAGATCTCTGTAAATGGACAATTGTGTGTAAAAAAAATTAACAAATTGTCATTTACAGAGATATTTCTCCCACCCAGCATGAGTATGTGTAAAAATACACCCCAAAACACATTATACTACTTCTCCTGAGTACGGCAATACCACATGTGTGGCACTTTTTTGCAGCCTAACTGCGCTAAGGGGTCCAAAGTCCAATGAGCACCTTTAGGCTTTACAGGGGTGCTTACAATTTAGCACCCCCCAAAATGTCAGGACAGTAAACACACCCCACAAATGACCCATTTTGGAAAGTAGACCCTTCAAGGTATTCAGAGAGGGGCATGGTGAGTCCGTGGCAGATTTCATTTTTTTTGTCGCAAGTTAGAAGAAATGGAAACTTTTTTTTTTTTTTTTTTTTCTCACAAAGTGTCATTTTCCGCTTACTTGTGACAAAAAATAATATCTTCTATGAACTCACTATGCCTCTCAGTGAATACTTTGGGATGTCTTCTTTCCAAAATGGGGTCATTTGGGGGGTATTTATACTATCCTGGAATTCTAGCCCCTCATGAAACATGACAGGGGGTCAGAAAAGTCAGAGATGCTTGAAAATGGGAAAATTCACTTTTTGCACCATAGTTTGTAAACGCTATAACTTTTACCCAAACCAATAAATATACACTGAATGGGTTTTTTTTTATCAAAAACATGTTTGTCCACATTTTTCGCGCTGCATGTATACAGAAATTTTACTTTATTTGAAAAATGTCAGCACAGAAAGTTAAAAAAATCATTTTTTTGCCAAAATTCATGTCTTTTTTGATGAATATAATAAAAAGTAAAAATCGCAGGAGCAATCAAATAGCATCAAAAGAAAGCTTTATTAGTGACAAGAAAAGGAGCCAAAATTCATTTACGTGGTAGGTTGTATGAGCGAGCAATAAACCGTGAAAGCTGCAGTGGTCTGAATGGAAAAAAAGTGGCCGGTCCTTAAGGGGTAGAAAGCCCTAGGTCCTCAAGTGGTTAAGTTATCCCAGAATTCCTGAATGATGTTTGGATAAGGACTCTGTTAGGGGCATTTCATGTGTTTTAGCATTCTGGCCATGTGTTTTAGGGCAGTGTTCCCGAACCCTGTCCTCAAGGGCCACCATCATTGCATGTTTTGTATGAATCCACAGAGGTAGTTAAAGCTGTACAGAAACATGAATTACCTCACCTTTGATTGTGTGTGGTTTCCTGCAAAACATGTACTGTTGTTGGGCCTTGAGTACAGGGTTGGGGAACTCTGTTTTAGGTCATAAACATAGGTGGAACTGATCAAACCACTTCCTGATGGTACCTGCATTATGGATATATTTCTGCCCAGCCGTGAGGCTACCATTCGTTTTTAACCTTATTACTAATTCTATTTGTGAAACTCTCAGTGTCACCCCACCCTTCAACCTTCCAGAGAAGTCTGGCCAGAAACAGTCTACATGGAAGACTTGTACCCAAAAGACGCTTTCCGATGTAGACACAAGGCCAAGTGACTCACAAAACCCAAATGGTGCTGTGCAGAAATTTTGCAGTAGATTCTCCACACTGATGACAACTCTTACTATCTGCTGGCAGTAACATAAGATAAACTGTTCAAGTACTGTACAAGCTATGGATACTCTAATACAGGTTGGAGGCGCCCGGGGAAAATAAACAGTACTCTATTTCTATGTAAATATTTCTATATGGTAGTATCCAACAATGTATAGGCATAAAGTTGTCCTTCCTTGTAGATGTCCCATGTAGGATAAAAAACCAGTAGAAGGTCAAGATAAAAGGTCAGTTTATTGGTGCACTAGACGCGTTTCACAGCAACAGCCGCTTCCTCAGGTCAATAACAGTGCCTTTAAGAACAAATGGAGGTACTCAGAACTCAAAACATCACATAAAAATATTCAAAAACATTACATAAAATGTAAAATTAAAAAAACGTTCTTTATACATCTAGTCCAGAATGTTGGTAACATCTCTCAATACAGCAATGTATCAGAGCATGACTAAAATACTAAGATTAATTATAGTTAAAATATAGGACATAATAGATATAATGAACCATATGTAGTATATAAGCATATATTTAGGACCATGATATTTCATCCATCTGGTATAAACATGGTAGATCAGAGTACTATACAGAAAATCCATATAGTGTAACATGGCTAGGGCTATGCAGGATAGCTGTATATAGCAATACATAGGGATTATAGTGCAACCAAGCTAGAACCAAGTAGTAATGCATAGCCCTAGCCATGTTACACTACAGGTTTTTTTTTCTGTATAGTACTCTGATCTACCATGTTTATACATATGGTTCAATGTCCTATTATGTTCTATATTTTAACTATAATTAATCTTAGTATTTTAGTCATGCCCTGATACATTGCTGTATTGAGAGATGTTACCAACATTCTGGACTAGATGTATAAAGAAAGATTTTTTTAATTTTATGTGATGTTTTGAATTCTGTGTTTTTGAATATTTTATGTGAGGTTTTGAGTTCTGAGTATCGGCATTTGTTCTTAAAGGCACTGTTATTGACCTGAGGAAGCGGCTGTTGCCATGAAACCCGTTGTCTAGTGCACCAACAAATTGACCTTTTATCTTGAGCTTTTACTGTTTTTTTATCCTAAATGGGACATCTATAAGTTAGGACAACTTTATGCCTATACATTGTTGGATACTACCATATAGAGATATTTACATAGAAATAGACTACTGTTTTTTTTTCCCCGGGCGCCTCCAACCTGTATTAGAGTATTACTAGTACCCCCTACCTAGGAGGGGAGATTTGGCCGAGACACCTTGACTGAAAAATCACTGTTTTGGAGCAGCGAACATCGAGCGACTGAAAGACCGAGTGGAGACAGTACTTCTCCACATGCGAAAACGAGTGGTTGCCTCTCTTAGCAACCCACTCTTGTGAGTATAATCTCTACTAATTTTTGCACACCACCCTGATCTATTAATAATATTGCACCAAATTGGGCCCCCGGATCTCTCTGTGTTTTTTCCTTTTACAACTATACATAAGCTTGGGAGAACATTACAAGGATCAGAGACAACAGTGAAGCGTGGCGGAGATTTCTTGCATTTCTGCACAGCAGATTGGTTATTTGATCAAAACGGATGGGCTCAAATTGTTTCTCCAGTGGGTGGTTATTTTTTTTTATATATATATATAATTAAATCATATAATTAAAGTGGAACTGTAGTCCATATTTCACTTCTTCTTTTTGGTTACTATAGACCCAATTTCTCCTGTGCCTTCTTCAGCTCGTATCTCTGGGCCTATTGATGCAAAGCCTTTGGTTATATACTTCTGTAAGTTCATTGCAATTTCTGTTTTTACTGCTCTTGTGTGTTTTAAAGAAGAAAATCCAGAACAAACATAAAATATCAGAAAACCTAATAAACATGTATTCTTCTTTCATAAAAAAACACAAACTTTGCCTGTCATGTTGCATTACATCATAGGCATGTCATAACAATATTGTTAGGAATATATTAAAACCATGTTTACAGCCAAAGTTCAGGTACAATTATTTACATGCATTTCATGGAACAATTATTTAGATTACCTAAATGCTGTATAAATGAATTGTGTTTAAAAGAAAACAAAAAAGAAAAAATGTTGCAACAATTCATAGATCACCTCAGTGACCTAAAGCTGCCTGCTCATTCCCACCATGTCTGAACCACGTCCTTCCTAGTCACATGGGTAAGAAGGAAGTAAAGTGAGTGCTCTGTCAGTGGAAGCCACGCCCTCTGCTGACTTATTGACTACTATGGCTATCAGCCTCTAGCAGTCAGGCGTGGCTTTGCATCCACAGAGGTAGAAGGGAGGAAGTAAGCAGCCAGCTGGAGGTTGCTGAGGATATGAGCATCAATAAATTGGTACAACAACCGCTATTTTTCCTTAATGGACAACAGTAATGAGAAGAATATGGAGGCTGCCATATTTATCTCCTTTTAAGCAATACCAGTTGCCTGGCAGCCCTGCTGGTCTATTTGGCTAGAGTAGTGTTTGAATAACACCAGAAACACGCATGCAGCTAAGCCTATCAGATGTGACAATAATGTCAGAAACACCTGATCTGCTGCATGCTTGTTCAGGGTCTATGGCTTGAAGTATTACAAGTAGAGGATCAGCAGGACAGCCAGGCAACTGGTATTGCTTAAAAGGAAATAAATATGTCAGCTTCCATATACCTCTCACTTCAGGTGCCCTGTAACAAAATTCTTTTATACAGAATCCGTTTAAATTATGTTCTATTAAATACATATAAAAAGTTATCCCTGAATTGGTGACTTTAAAAAGAAGAGGAGCGTGGAGGCAGCCATCTTCATTCCCTGGCAAAGAAAGGTAGTTGCCTGGCTTCCATGCTCAGCCTCTGCCTGGAATCATTTCAGAACAAGCATGCAGATCAGGTGTTGTGATTGTGGTGTGAATCCTTTGGCTGCATGCTGGTTCCAGGTAAGACTCAGAAACAGCAGCTAAAAGCTTGACACGGCAGCCTAGTATTTTTTAAAGGAGAATAAAGATGGTGGCCTCCCATTCAGTTTGGATTCCCCTTTAATACAGTAACATAAAACCCTGCAAACAGTGATAAATCCACCTCTCCAGCCTCATATGAAGTGACAGTAACATCTTCAATCTTTATAAATTACAAGCATCTAGTGATGTATTAGCAGATTGACCGAGAGACAAATCTCTCTCTGATGGAATCTGATCAGGGAGAGATCTGTTGCTGCCCACATACCGCAGGCCAAATCAGAATCAGAATCAGCTTTATTCGCCAAGTACGCGGAATGACGTACCCGGAATTGTTTTTGGTACACATGGCATGGCAGTCGAACATTTACAAACATAGCAAACATAGCATATACTACATCAACATATCAAAAACATGACATGCATTCAGAACAGGGGCCAGTGAGGACGGGATGGCTGAACTGGTCATGGGGAGCTCGAGGTTGAGTTCAGAAGGTGCACTGCCTGAGGGAAGAAGGTGCTCCAGCGTCTAGTGGTTCTGGAGGGGATGGCTCTGAAACGGCGGCCCAGTGGTAGAAGCTTGAAGCGGTTGCCGGGGTGGGGAGGGGTCTTGCGAGATCTTGCTGGCTCTTGTCCTCATTCTGGTAGTGTGGAGGAGATCAAGGGGCGGCAGGGGCACTCCAATGATCTTTTCTGCAGTGCTGATTACTCTATGCAGTTTGTACTTGTCCTTAGCAGATGCCCCTGCATACCAGACGATGAGGGAGGAGCACAGGATGGATTCCACGGTGGCCGTGTAAAAGCTCTTAAGCAGTTCACACGGGATGCCGAATTTTCTCAGCTGACGCAAGAAAAATAACCTCTGCTGTGCCTTCTTCTGCATTTTGGTGGTGTTCTCCCCCCATCTTAGGTCATTAGTAATGGTTGTGCCAAGGAACCTAACGCACGGAACCCTGGAGACCTTGGTCTTCCCAATTTGTACCGGAAGGAGGGAGGGCGGGCGTTTCCTATAGTCCACAATCAGTTCAACAGTCTTTGCCGCGTTGAGGACGAGATTGTTGTCTTTGCACCAGTTGCAGATCCTGTCTATCTCATAACGATAGGCATGCTCACTATTCCTGCTGATGAGGCCGATGATTGTTGTGTCATCCGCAAATTTAATGACCTTGACAGAGTCATCAGTTGAGGTGCAGTTGTTGGTGTATAATGAGAACAGAAGAGGGGACAAAACACACCCTTGCGGTGCTCCTGTATTGGTTGTTCGCTCGCTGGAGTAGCAATTGCCAAGCTTAACCTTCTGCGATCTGTTTGAAAGGAAGTCTCTAATCCACCTGCAGAGGTAGGGGGCTACTCCCAGCTGTACAAGGTTGGCAAGCAGGATGTCTGGGCAGATGGTATTGAACGCAGAACTGAAGTCCAGGAACAGGAGCCTGGCATAGGAGTTGGGTCTATCGAGGTGCTCCGTGATGTAAGCCAGACTGATGTTAATGGCGTCCTCTACCGACCTATTAGTAAGCAAATTGATGTGAGTCCAGGAGGGCGTTCGTGGATAGCTTCAGTGAGGCGAGAATGAGTCGCTCAAAGATCTTCATGATGGTGGGGGTTAGGGCTACTGGTCTGAAATTATTGTGATCTGTGTTTCCCGTTTTTTTGGGGACTGGGATGATCGTGGATCTCTTAAAGCAGGAGGGGACCTTGCCTTCTGTTAGAGACCTGTTGAAGATGGAGGTGAGGACAGGAGCTAGCTGGACAGCACACGTTCTCAGACAGATTGACGACACGCCATCCGGGCCTGAGGCTTTCCTGGGGTTGAGTTTGCGTAGGTGACGTAGCACCTCCTCTTCTTGGACTGCATCTGAAGCTGCGGGCCACTGTCCTCTAAGTTAGGTGGAGGGGAGTGAGCCTCACTGGCCATGGCCCCAGAGACTCCAGGCTGCTTGGGACTTTGTTTGAACCTGCAGTAAATGTCGTTGAGTTCATCAGCCAGTTGAGTGCTAGGTGGCGTTTGCTGGGGGGGGGGCTTGAAATTTGTAACTGCCCTCAGGCCTTTCCAGACCTCACGTGAGTTGTTGGACTGAAGGCTCAGACTCAGCTTGTCTGAGTAGGCCCTCTTTGCCTGTTTCAGTTCACGATTTAGGGTATTCCTGGCGGCTCTGAACTCTTCAAGGGGGCCAGTCTTGTGTGCTACCTCCTTCAGTTTCCTGAGCCGGCGCAGCTTGCTGCTAAACCAAGGCTTGTTGTTAGGGTACACCTTGAAGGTCTTGGTTGGGATGCAAGTGTCCTCACAGAAACTGATATAGGAGGTGATGTTCTCAGTCCATTCCTCCAGGGTGGGGGCTGCCAGGGCTGACCAGTCCGTGCAATCAAAGCATGCCTGGAGCTCACGCTTGGCCTCCTCAGACCACCTTTTGGATGACCTGATGGCAGGCTTGACGGTGTCAAGGTGTCTCCTGTAGGTGGGGATCAGGTGGATTAGGCAATGGTCGGAGTTCCCCAGGGCAGCGCCTTGAGCAGCCTTGTATGCGTTCTTGTGGACAGTGTAACAGTGGTCGAGGGTGCGGTCATTCCTGGTAGTGCAGGTCACATGCTGCTTGTACTGGGGCAGTTCTAGGTTCAGATTTGCATTGGTAAAGTCCCCCAGTATGATAAAGAGGGCCCCTGGGAGGAGGGTTTCGCACCTCGAGATGCAGTTGCTCAGGGTACGTAGGGCATGCTTGGTGTTTGCGTCAGGGGGAGGATGTAGACTCCGACGAGAACAAAGGATGTGATCTCTCTGGGCGAGTACTGTGGCCTGCAATTGATTGCTAGGATCTCGGCATCAGGGGAACAGATAGTGCTGAGGATGGTGGTGTCGGTGCACCAGGCGGAGTTTATGTAGAAGTATATCCCTCCTCCTCGCTTTTTCCCGGAGAGGGTGGGATCACGGTCAGCACGGTGGAGGTTGTAGCCTGGCACCTGTAGGTGGTTATTGGGAATGCCATCGTTCAGCCAGGTCTCTGTGAAGCATAGAACTGGGGTGTTCCTGCTGATCGCCGGTTTGCTGTCGAGAAGTAGGAGCAGCTCGTCCACCTTGTTGGTGAGAGAACAGACGTTTGCTAGAAGAATGGCAGGGATGGGGGAGCGGAGACCTTTCTTCTTTAGACGCACAAGGGCACCTGCTCTACATCCCCTGTGTCGCCGTTTCTTCGGGGCACTGTTGTCACTGGCCATCAGGTGGTTGATTTGGGAGTTGACAATGTCCCGCAGTTGGTTTGATGCTTGGCTGCGCACTCTAGTCTCCCAATGGAGTAAGTCCTCCCTGGGCACAGTGAGAGGGTGAGGAGGTGCGGAGGAGATTGATTGCCTTCCTCCACTGCCCGGGGGCAGCGGCATAGTACTGCAGGCCATGTTTGGTCCCTTAGTGGAACATGCTTCCCGAGGGCAGTGGCGTAGCCCACCGAGTCCGTGGACGAACCTCTCAGTGCGGGAAGGGACGTACCTCTCAGTGCATATAGTCCGTACCGAGTGGCAGACCGGCGCCGGGGTACTGTACCCGCAGTGTGGGCGGTGGAAAGTGCGGAGTGGGCAACAGCAATCATACACCGTTACAGCAATTCCTGCTCAGATACAGCAGTGGCTGTGGCCGCAGGGCAGATGCAATACCGGGTCCGATGCAACAGAGGTGGTTGCAGAACAGCAGGGGTGGAAGGAGTTGCCTATGGGACTCAATAAGGGGTTAGGGCTGCGATAGAACCATGGCCATGGAGATTGCTAGCCATTTACTCCTGGCTGGGAGAGGCAACAGGTAGTGCAGGCCGGGCTATGTGGAACCAGGGAGCCTAGCCACGTGGGCTAGGGACTAGGGACTTGCCTTGGGAGGACGATGGCCTGACTAGGCTGGCGATTTGGCAAGGGGTTCCAGCTGTTCGTGGGGCTGAGGCAAGAGGTTTGAACCTACCGGCAGCAGGGTGCATCCAGTTCGGCCACAGCGGGTGGGCACCAGTCAGGCTGCAGGAGTGGATCAGCCTCGGCGGCGGACGGCTGGGGACGCAGCGGCAGCTGGGGTCCCTTAGTCAATCTTCAAAGATCTCACCAGCACACCACAATTTAAAGCACACCCTTTATTGTGCTAGTATCCACAAAAGTTCCAACAATTGTTTCGGGGGCCACACAGGGTCCCCCTTTCTCAAGGCATATGGTTACCATATGCCTTGAGAAAGGGGGACCCTGTGTGGCCCCCGAAACAATTGTTGGAACTTTTGTGGATACTAGCACAATAAAGGGTGTGCTTTAAATTGTGGTGTGCTGGTGAGATCTTTGAAGATTGACTTACGAAGTTTGGTACTGCCTATACCGCCTCACCAAGCACCCCCAAAAAAACGGATGGTGTGCCTGCTTCATTTGGGGATAGCTGGGGTCCCTTGTGGCAGGAGTAGCTGCCTGAGTGTCGGCGGGAGCCGGGGGCCTCAATGGCGGCGGCCGGTATCAGCTTGAGGCCAGAGTCCGGGGGTCAGAGTGGCGGCAGCGGTCGGGATCAGAGGCAGATGGGATCCATTGGCAGCTGCAGGAAGTGCCGGTCCAGAGTGTCGGAGGGGCCAGGGGCCTTAGTGGTGGCGGCGGCTGCAGGAGCGGGATCAGAGTGCCGGTGAGAGCCGGGGGCCTCAATGGCGGTGGCAGCCGGTATCAGCTTCGGGCCCGGGCCAGAGTGGTTGCATCAAGAGCCAGATTGGAGCAGCAGCAGCAGGACCGGAGGCCAGTGGTAGCAGGAGCCAGCAGTCCTGTCGGCGTGGAAGCGGAGCGGTACCAGAGTGTCGGCGGGAGCTGGGGGCCACAATGGCGGCGGCCAGGATAAGCTACGGGTCCGGGCCAGGATCAGCTACGGGTCCGGGCCAGAGTAGCTGCAACAGGAGCAGGATCAGAGCAGCAGGACCGGAGGCCAGTGGTAGCGGGAGTCAGCAGTCCTGTCGGCATGGAAGCGGAGCAGGGCCAGAGTGTTGGCGGGAGCTGGGGGCCAAAATGGCGGCAGCCAGGATCAGCTACGGGTCCGGGCCAGAGTAGCTGCAACAGGAGCAGGATCGGAACAGCAGGACCGGAGGCCAGTGGTAGCGGGAGCCAGCAGTCCTGTCGGCGTGGAGACCGTGCAGCCAACAGCCCAGTCAAGTTGCCATGGAGGCGTCCGGGAGACCGTGGAGCTGCAAGAGGTGGTGGGCCAGAGCTGGATCTAGCACTCACGGTGAGTGGAGGCTCTCCCCTGACGCTCTTCCCTTACTGGAGGTGTCCCTCTTATTAAATAACTAGATTTATATAGCTAAAAACATGAATCCCTATCAATTTCTTCATGAAATCTCTCGGGAATTGGCCTTGTGGCGCTGCCTCTGCCACCTGACTGCTGTGCCCTCCAAATGTGAATGTGTTTCCCCCCACCCCCCAAACACATGCATTCAAATCTCACCTGCTCCAGTTACTGGGACTGTCCAGCTGCTAAGAATCTCCTGCTGCTTCCCCATGAGTGCTGCCGTCGCCCGCAGACATCCCCCCTCCCCCCCGAGGTTGTAGCGTATAACTCGTGGTGCATGTGTGACATCACACACACAGGCCTGGTGGCCCTTGGGAGAGGCAGTGAATGAGACCAGGAGCAGCTGGAGTAGGTGAGATTTGAATGCACGAGCACCAGGGAAGGGCACATTTACATTTAGGGGAACAGAGGTCGGGGGTCCGCCATGTTGGTAGGTGGTTGTGCACCCGATCGACCACAGCGCACCCGATCGAACGTGTCAGCCAAAGATTTTCCATTATGCTCGATACATTCCGAAATCGGTCGATCAGGCATGCTTGTTGCAGCACCAATTTTCATGCAAATCGATAAAATGATTCAACTAGATGGTCGATTGGGCTGCAAAATCAATGGGTGTATGGCCACGTTTACAGTTTTCCCATTCTGTATTGAGCAGGAGAGGGTCACCTCCTTTGTGCAGGCTATACTGCTGGTTTTGTTACAGAGGTTTCTCTGATTTCCTGTGATGTGTTCAGTTCAGATGTAAGTGGTGATTTCTTCAAGAGGATACAACTGGTAAAGCACTCTCTAGGTACAAAATGTACATCATTTGCAGGATTAAACAGTGCTAGGAAATTCAGTGGATAGCAACTCCTTGCAACACCAGAGTCCCCGATACACATCTTGTCCAGGATACTGTCTGAGCAGAGTTTGCAGCTGGAAATAATGGTAAGTTCATTGGTTCCCCTCATAACTGAACTTAAACTATGGAAGAAGACAGGAGCAGTAGACTATGGCCAGGGTTGAAGTTAGTCTACTGAGCTCCCACTGATTGCTGGCCTGTCTACTGATCTTCCACTGATTGCTGGCCTGTCTACTGATCTCCCACTGATTGCTGGCCTGTCTACTGATCTCCCACTGATTGCTGGCGGGTTTACTGATCTACCACTGACTACTGGCCTGTCTACTGAGCTCCCACTGATTGCTGGTCTGTCTACTGATCTTCCACTGATTGCTGGCGGGTTTACTGATCTACCACTGACTACTGGCCTGTAGTGTTGGGCTAACACCTAGATGTTCGGGTTCGCGAACGTTCGCCGAACATCGCCGCGATGTTCGGGTGTTCGCGCATAACTCCGAACATAATGGAAGTCAATGGGGACCCGAACTTTCGTGCTTTCTAAAGCTTCCTTACATGCTACATACCCCAAATTTGCAGGGTATGTGCACCTTGGGAGTGGGTACAAGAGGAAAAAAAATATTTGAAAAAGAGCTTATAGTTTTTGAGAAAATTGATTGTAAAGTTTCAAATGTGGAAAATGTCATGTTTCTTTGCACAGGTAACATGCTTTTTGTCGCCATGCAGTCATAAATGTAATACAGAGAAGAGGTTCCAGGAAAAGGGACCGGTAACGCTAACCCAGCACCAGCAGCAGCACACGTGATGGAACAGGAGGAGGAGGCGCAGGAGGAGAAGGCCACGCTTTTTGAGACACAACAACCCAGGCCTTGCATGAGGACAAGAAGCGTGTGGATAGCATGCTTTTTACCGCCATGCAGTCATAAATGTAATAAAGATGAGAGGTTCCATAAACAGGGACCGGCAACGCTAACCCAGCAGCAGCAGCAGCACATGTGATGGAACAGGAGGAGGCACAGGAGGAGAAGGCCACGCTTTGAGACACAACAACCCAGGCCTTGCAGGAGGACAAGAAGCGTGCGGATAGCATGCTTTTTACCGCCATGCAGTCATAAATGTAATAAAGATGAGAGGTTCCATAAACAGGGACCGGCAACGCTAACCCAGCAGCAGCAGCAGCACACGTGATGGAACAGGAGGAGGCGCAGGAGGAGAAGGCCACGCTTTGAGACACAACAACCCAGGCCTTGCATGAGGACAAGAAGCGTGCGGATAGCATGCTTTTTAGCGCCATGCAGTCATAAATGTAATAAAGATGAGAGGTCCCATAAACAGGGACCGGCAACGCTAACCCAGCAGCAGCAGCAGCACACGTGATGGAACAGGAGGAGGCGCAGGAGGAGAAGGCCACGCTTTGAGACACAACAACCCAGGCCTTGGAGGAGGACAAGAAGCGTGCGGATAGCATGCTTTTTACCGCCATGCAGTCATAAATGTAATAAAGATGAGAGGTTCCATAAACAGGGACCGGCAACGCTAACCCATCAGCAGCAGCAGCACACGTGATGGAACAGGAGGAGGCGCAGGAGGAGAAGGCCACGCTTTGAGACACAACAACCCAGGCCTTGCAGGAGGACAAGAAGCGTGCGGATAGCATGCTTTGTACCGCCATGCAGTCATAGATGTAATAAATATAAGAGGTTCAATAAACAGGGACCAGGCGGCAACGCTAACCCAGCAGCAGCAGACGTGATGGAACAGGAGGAGGCGCAGGAGGAGAAGGCCACGCTTTCAGGCGCAACTCAGGCCTTGCATGAGGACAAAAAAATGCAATGAGTAGTTTTCAGGACACAATGGGCTATTCGGAGGAGCTATTCCCACCCCCACAATCTTCTACCTGTGAAAGGTCAATAGAACAGCCACAAATGTTGTGCCCGGATTCACAACCTTTTTCTGTGGAAAATGCACCTCACACTGAAATGCAAGGCGAGGCCGAGGATGAACATGACGTCAACAACTCAACATGACGCAAAATGGGGGCGGAACAGAAAGCTGCTTTCAATGTTTTGAAGGCCTTGATTGCCTCCGGTGGCCAGTTAGATGCATTATTCATCACACCCAAATCCCAGAGCAATGTGTGCAGGAATTTGAATCGCAGGAGGTGTACCGAGATCATCTGGACAAGTGACCAAGTGACAAGTGATCAAGTGACAAAGTGAAAAGTGACAAAGTGACAAAGTGACTAAGTGACTGACAAAGTGACAAAATGACAAAGTGACAAGTGACAAAGTGACAAGTAACAAGTGACAAAGTGACAAAGTGACAAAGTGACAAAATGACAAAGTGACCAGTGACAAAGTGACAAGTGAGAGGTTGTTCTGGGGAGCTCTACTCCACTGCACACAGTCACATATGAGGAGAGGTCTCGTCGGGACTGCTGATCCTCCTCAGCTTGCTTAAATCCTTGAGGGTTCCTGAAGATCCTCTGCTTGGAGTTCGCCGGGGTTCAGCTTGGTGTCGGGGTCGGCGGCGTCCTCCTCACTCCAACGTGGCAGATCTTCTGTTGAAGGAAAAAAAAAACATTTTTTAAAGTCCAGTACCGCTTCTGAAGGACTCACCAAGAGATGCAGGAGCGCTTCAATCTAGCGCACCATCGCTCGCTGGGTGATGTCCCTCCCTACGCGCTGGAATTCTATGCTGCACATGCTAGCACGCTTTTGCACAGTGCCGAGGCGCATTCCAGCAGCTAGCTACCAAGCTTCTGTGGATCTGATTGGGCCACCATGTTGGATCTCTGCCAAGTCCTCCAAAATTTTGAGCAATCCACGTTGCTTGTGACTGAGCAGTGACAACTCTACAGTCAGCATTACAATACCACTGCTGTGTTTACTGAAGAAATCAATGTTGAAGATGGAAACCGCTGGCATGATGCAAGTGGGGGAATCTGAAGATGAAAACGATCAGCGTGATGATACCAACATCAGGCAACTGCCTCAGGAAACGCTGGTCCCAGCTATGACAAAGAACAGGACGAGGAACAGCTGGAGTTGGAGCAGGAATTCGATGCCCCCACTGCCGAGGGACAGAGCGGTGCACGTTGGACTTCCACAATTTAGCGGGAATGGACAGCAGAAGAGGAAGAAAGTGATGCTGGTGACGAATATGGTGCATCACAACAATCACAACGCTCACAAGAACATGAAGACAGAGGAGTCTGGCAGGATTCTCTGGCACACATGGCTCAATTCATGCTAGACTGCATTGAACGCGGCCCGCGCATTATTCACTATTCATTATTATTCATTATTCTGGACAACACCAATTACTGGGTTTATACCCAGTTTATACAAACACAATGTTAAAAAACTGATTGAAGAAAGTGTCAGACAGGTCAAAAATGGAACAATTCCAGCAGGCCCTTGAGGATGGAGACTTTAGAGAGGAGATTGACATCCTCCTCCTTCTCTAGCCAGTTGTACGCCGACAGACTGACTTCAGCAAACCCAGGAGGACCAGGAGGGCAGCAAAGAACACAAGCTGCTGCTAGTGCCCAGAAGGGAATGGTATTGGCAGTGTCCTTGGAGTGGGAACATTTTCTGACACCCATGCAGCAGCCCACAGAACAGCAATCGGGCAGTTCCACGTCCTCCAACACCAATCGCCTGGAGAAGATGGTCAAGGACTACATGTCAGATGGCGTAGCTGTGTTGAACAATCCATCTGCAGACAGACGGTGAGTGTGACAGCACAGAAGGACCATGGCAACTCACTCATAGTACCACAGTTTGATAGTGCTGCCCAAAAAATTATATGGATCCGTGGACCCGGGCAGTACTGGGAAGTGGGAACGCAGATTTTAGTACCTAAACACACGATACAACATGTTTTCCGGGGTCGGACTCTGAGGCACATACAGATGGTCCCGATCATCATCCTCATCATACAACTCTTCTCCTGAGTCTGACCCACCCACCACCTCTGCCACCCCAACATCCCCAGACACAGACCCCTCATCGTCCTCAACATTAACTTGGGATGCTGGCCTGAGCCCAACCTCCTCCTCCACATCAGGCCCCATCATCTCCTCAATGGCAGCCCTCAATAATCGCTCTGGCGCCGGACCGATGGACACAACGTTCTCCTCCGGGGAGGGCTGCTGCTGACCACTGGCTGCTGGGGTGGATGTTATAGCTTGCGTGGGGCGTTGGCTGTTGCTGTTGTTGGGAGTGCTGCTCACAGCGGAGGTCTCTGAGGAACTCATGGTGAGCTCATATAGTGGTTGACGTTGAGTGGAGTATTACTGATCCCAGCAATATACACACTGACTGGCAGAGTACGCAATGCTATATAGTGGTTGACGGTGAGTGAAGTTCTACAGATCCCAGCAATATACACAGTGACTGGCAGTACAATGGTATGGGTGGGTGAGCAGAGTACTACAGATCCCAGCAATGCTATATAGTAATGGGGTGACTGAGTGAGCGGCAGTGTACTACTGTTCCCAGCAGACACAGAGTGGCAGTAAACACAATGCTATATAGTGTGGCTGAGCGAGTGGTGTACTACTGTTCCCAGCAGACACAGAGTGGCAGTAAACACAATGCTATATAGTGTGGCTGAGCAAGGTACACAGAGTGGCAGTAAACACAATGCTATATAGTGTGGCTGAGCGAGTGGTGTTCTACTGTTCCCAGCAGACACAGAGTGGCAGTAAACACAATGCTATATAGTGCGGCTGAGCGAGCGGTGTAGTACTGTTCCCAGCACACACAGAGTGGCAGTAAACACAATGCTATATAGTGTGGCTGAGCGAGCGGTGTAGTACTGTTCCCAGCAGACACAGAGTGGCAGTAAACACAATGCTATATAGTGTGGCTGAGCAAGGTACACAGAGTGGCAGTAAACACAATGCTATATAGTGTGGCTGAGCGAGCGGTGTTCTACTGTTCCCAGCAGACACAGAGTGGCAGTAAACACAATGCTATATAGTGTGGCTGAGCGAGGTACACAGAGTGGCAGTAAACAGAATGCTATATAGTGTGGCTGAGCGAGCGGTGTACTACTATTCCCAGCAGACACAGAGTGGCAGTAAACACAATGCTATATAGTGTGGCTGAGCGAGGTACACAGAGTGGCAGTAAACAGAATGCTATATAGTGTGGCTGAGCGAGCGGTGTACTACTATTCCCAGCAGACACAGAGTGGCAGTAAACAGAATGCTATATAGTGTGGCTGAGCGAGGTACACAGAGTGGCAGTAAACAGAATGCTATATAGTGTGGCTGAGCGAGCGGTGTACTACTATTCCCAGCAGACACAGAGTGGCAGTAAACAGAATGCTATATAGTGTGGCTGAGCGAGGTACACAGAGTGGCAGTAAACACAATGCTATATAGTGTGGCTGAGCAAGCGGTGTACTACTATTCCCAGCAGCGACACAATGACTGGGGTGACCCTGGCTAGCGTGGCTGGAGCGCGAACTACCCTGCCTGCCTACCCAAAGCTAAACCCACAGACAAATGGCGGAGATATGACGTGGTTCGGGTATTTATTTACCCGAACCACGTGACAGTTCGGCCAATCAGAGCGCGTTCGGGTCTGAACCACGTGACCCGTTCGGCCAATCACAGCGCTAGCCGAACGTTCGGGGAACATTCGGCCATGCGCTCTTAGTTCGGCCATGTGGCCGAACGGTTTGGCCGAACACCATCAGGTGTTCGGCCGAACTCGAACATCACCCGAACAGGGTGATGTTCTGCAGAACCCGAACAGTGGCGAACACTGTTCGCCCAACACTACTGGCCTGTCTACTGCTCTTCCACTGATTGCTGGCCTGTATACTGAGCTCCCACTGATTTCTGGCCTGTCTACTGAGCTCCCACTGATTGAAGGCCTGTCTACTGAGCTCCCACTGATTGCTGGCCTGTCTACTGAGCTCCCACTGATTGCTGGCGGGTTTACTGATCTACCACTGACTACTGGCCTGTCTACTGAGCTCCCACTGATTGCTGGCCAGCCTACTGATCTCCCACTGACTGCTGAACTGCCCACTGATCTCCCACTGATTGCTGGCCTGTCCACTGATCTTTCACTGATTGCAGGCCTTTCTACTGAGCTCCCACTGATTGCTGGCGGTTTTACTGATCTACCACCACTGACCCCTAGCCTGTCTACTGATCTCCCACTGACCCCTAGCCTGTCTACTGATCTCCCACTGACTACTGGCCTGTCTACTGAGCTCCCACTGATGGCTGGCCTGTCTACTGAGCTCCCACTGATTGCTGGCCTGTCTACTGAGCTCCCACTGATTTCTGGCCTGTCTACTGAGCTCCCACTGATTGCTGGCCTGTCTACTGATCTCCCACTGATTGCTGGCCTGTCTACTGATCTCTGACTGATTGCTGGCCTGTCTACTGATCTCCCACTGATTGCTGGCCTGTCTACTGAGCTCCCACTGATTGCTGGCCTGTCTACTGAGCTCCCACTGATTGCTGGCCTGTCTACTGAGCTCCCACTGATTGCTGGCGGGTTTACTGATCTACCACTGACTACTGGCCTGTCTACTGAGCTCCCACTGATTGCTGGCCTGTCTACTGCTCTCCCACTGATTGCTGGCCTGCCTACTGATCTCCCACTGACTGCTGAACTGTCCACTGATCTCCCACTGATTGCTGGCCTGTCCACTGATCTTTCACTGATTGCTGGCCTGTCTACTGAGCTCCCACTGATTGCTGGCTTGTCTACTGAGCTCCTACTGATTGCTGGCCTGTCTACTGAGCTCCCACTGATTGCTGGCGGTTTTACTGATCTACCACCACTGACCCCTAGCCTGTGTACTGATCTCCCACTGACTACTGGCCAGTCTACTGAGCTCCCACTGATTGCTGGCCTTTCTACTGAGCTCCCACTGATTGCTGGCCTGTCTACTGAGCTCCCACTGACTACTGGCCTGTCTACTGATCTCCCACTGACTACTTGCCTGTCTAGTCATCGCCCACTGATTGCTGGCCTGTCAAGTCATCGCCCACTGATTGCTGGCCTGTCCACTGAGCTCCCACTGATTGCTGGCGGTTTTACTGATCTACCACCACTGACCACTAGCCTGTATACTGAACTCCCACTGACTACGGGCCTGTCTACTGAGCTTCCACTGATTGCTGGCCTGCCTACTGAGCTCCCACTGGTTGCTGGCGGTTTTACTGATCTACCACCACTGACTACTAGCCTGTCTACTGATCTCCCACTGACTACTGGCCTGTCTACTGATCTCCCACTCATTGCTGGCCTGTCCACTGAGCTCCCACCGGCTGCTGGCCTATCTACTGATCTCCCACTGACTGCTGGCATGTCTACTGATCTCCCACTTACTGCTAGCCTGCCTACTGATCTACCACTAACTACTGGCCTGCCTACTGTTCTCCCACTGATTGCTGGCCTGTCTACTGAGCTCCCACTGACTACTGGCCTGTCTACTGATCTCCCACTGATTGCTGGCCTGTCCACTGATCTCCCACTGATTGCTGCTGGGTTTACTGATCTCCCACTGATTGCTGGCTTGTCTACTGATCTCCCACTAATTGCTGCCCTGTCTACTGTTCTCCCACTAATTGCTAGCCATCCTACTGATCTTTCACTGACTGCTGACTTGTCTACTATTCTCCCACTGATTGCTGGCTTATCTACTGACTTCTGACTGATTGCTGGCTAGTCTACTGATCCCCCACTGATTGCTGGCCTGTCCACTGATCTTCCACTGATTGCTGGCCTATTCACTGATCTCCCATTGATTGCTGGCCTGCCTACTGATCTTTCACTGACTGCTGACTTGTCTACTATTCTCCCACTGATTGCTGGCTTATCTACTGACTTCTGACTGATTGCTGGCCTGTCTACTGATCTCCCACTGATTGCTGGCCTATCCACTGATCTCCCACTGATTGCTGGCCTATCCACTGATCTCCCACTGATTGCTGGCCTGTCCACTGATCTCCCACTGATTGCTGGCCTGTCTACTGCTCTCCCACTGATTGCTGGCCTGTCTACTGAGCTCCCACTGATTGCTGGCCTGTCTACTGATCTCCCACTGATTGCTGGCCTGTCTACTGATCTCTGACTGATTGCTGGCCTGTCTACTGATCTCCCACTGATTGCTGGCCTGTCTACTGAGCTCCCACTGATTGAAGGCCTGTCTACTGAGCTCTCACTGATTGCTGGCCTGTCTACTGAGCTCCCACTGATTGCTGGCCTGTCTACTGAGCTCCCACTGATTGCTGGCGGGTTTACTGATCTACCACTGACTACTGGCCTGTCTACTGAGCTCCCACTGATTGCTGGCCTGTCTACTGCTCTCCCACTGATTGCTGGCCTGCCTACTGATCTCCCACTGACTGCTGAACTGTCCACTGATCTCCCACTGATTGCTGGCCTGTCCACTGATCTTTCACTGATTGCTGGCCTGTCTACTGAGCTCCCACTGATTGCTGGCTTGTCTACTGAGCTCCTACTGATTGCTGGCCTGTCTACTGAGCTCCCACTGATTGCTGGCGGTTTTACTGATCTACCACCACTGACCCCTAGCCTGTCTACTGATCTCCCACTGACTACTGGCCAGTCTACTGAGCTCCCACTGATTGCTGGCCTTTCTACTGAGCTCCCACTGATTGCTGGCCTGTCTACTAAGCTCCCACTGACTACTTGCCTGTCTAGTCATCGCCCACTGATTGCTGGCCTGTCAAGTCATCGCCCACTGATTGCTGGCCTGTCCACTGAGCTCCCACTGATTGCTGGCGGTTTTACTGATCTACCACCACTGACCACTAGCCTGTATACTGATCTCCCACTGACTACGGGCCTGTCTACTGAGCTTCCACTGATTGCTGGCCTGCCTACTGAGCTCCCACTGGTTGCTGGTGGTTTTACTGATCTACCACCACTGACTACTAGCCTGTCTACTGATCTCCCACTGACTACTGGCCTGTCTACTGATCTCCCACTGATTGCTGGCCTGTCCACTGAGCTCCCACCGACTGCTGGCCTATCTACTGATCTCCCACTGACTGCTGGCATGTCTACTGATCTCCCACTTACTGTGAATGTGGGAAATATTTCATTTGGAGAGATGATCTTCATAGACATCAGAGAAGTCACACAGATGATTGTTCTTATTCATGTGCAGAGTGTGGAAAATGTTTCAGTCGAAAAGCTAATAACAAAACATCTCAGAGAAGTCACACGAAAGGGCATCCTTATTTGTATCCTGAATGTGGGAAATGTTTTAGTTGAAGCAATGATCTCCATAGGCATCAGAGAAGTCACACAGATGAGGATCCTCATTCATCTTCAGAGTGTGGGTAATTGTTCAGTTGAAAAGCAAATATCAATACATATCAGAGAAGTCACACAGAAGAGCATCCTTAGTTGTGTGCAGAGTTTAGGAAATATTTCAGGCAGAAAGCTGACCTTCTTGCACATCAAGTCACATAGGTAAAGATCCTTTTTTTGTGTCCTAAGTATGGGAAATGCTTCATCAAGTCACATAGGTAAAGATCCTTTTTTTTGTGTCCTAAGTATGGGAAATGCTTCAGTTGCAGAGTTGATCTTTGTAGAGATCAAAGAAATCACACTGAAATGTTTCAGTCAGAAAGCTAATCTCATTAGACATCAGAGAAGTCACACAGAAGAGGGTCCTTATTCATGTGCAGAGTGTGGGAAATGTTTAAAGGGAACCTTAACTGAGAGAGATATGGATGTTTCCTTTTAAACAATACCAGTTGCCTGGTAGTCCTGCTGATCTCTTTGGCTACCAGTGTGGCTGAATCACACACCCAAGCATGGAGCTAATCCAGTCTGACTTCAGTCACAGCACCTGATCTGCATGCTTGTTGAGTGGCTGTGGCTGAAAGTATTAGAGACACAGAATTAGCAGGAGAGTCAGGCAGCTGGTATTTTTTTAAAAGGAAAAATCCATATCCTTCTCAGTTTAGGTTCCCTTTAAAGTGTACCTGAACTCAGAATGTTCTCTCTGCTCTACAAGATGCACAACAGCATAATAAAAAACAAAACTAAAAACTTAAACAAAAATCATTTTTTTGTAACAGCCGATACAAATCCTAAAATAAAATCTGCACTATTTCTACTTCCTGATTCATGGAAGCAGACATTTTGTTAACATCCTGTGCTTTCCAATGAGCTTATCTGCCATCTCTGCCATGACAGTCATGTGACACGGGGAGAGATCAAATTACAACTTGTGATTAGAAACAAATGAGGGGGAATTAAAAAGGCTTAACTCTCTAAATACATACAGGGTGCATTTCTCTAGGATTTATTCTGTCCTGTGCAAGAGTTCAGGTCCACTTTAAGTCAGAAAGCTAATCTTATTACACATCAGATAAGTTACAGGGAAGAACCTCCTTACTTGTGTTCTGCATGTGGGAAATATTTCAGTTGGAGAGATGATCTTCATAGACATCAGATGTCACACAGATGAGTGTCCTTATTCATGCGTAGAGTGTGGGAAAAGTTTCAGTCGAAAAGCTAATATCAAAACATCTCAGAGAAGTCACACAAAAGGGCATCCTTATTTGTGTCCTGAATATGGGGAATGTTTTAGTTGAAGCGATGATCTCCATAGGCATCAGAGAAGTCACACAGATGAGCATCCTCATTCATCTTCAGAGTGTGGGAAATGTTTCAGTCAAAAGCAAATATCAATACATATCAGGAAAGGCACACAGAATAGCATCCTTAATTGTGTCCAGAGTTTAGGAAATATTTCAAGGCAGAAAGCTGACCTTCTTGCACATCAAGTCACATAGGTAAAGATCCTTTTTTGTGTTCTGAATGTGAGAAATGGTTCAGTTGCAGAGTTGATCTTTGTAGACATCAGAAAAGTCACACTGAAATGTTTCAGTCAGAAAGCCAATCTCATTAGACATCAGAGAAGTCACACAGAAGAGCATCCTACTTGTGTCCAGAGTGTGGGAAATGTTTCTGTTAGAAATATATTCTTCTTATACATCAGAGAATTCACACACTATATTGTCCTTATTTATGTCCAGAGTGTGGTAAATGTTTCTGATAGAAATCTATTCTTCTTACACATCAGATAAGTCACACAGAAAAGCAACCTACTTCATGCCCAGAGTGTGGGAAATGTTTCTGTTAGAAATTATTCTTTTTACACATCACAGAATTCCCACAGGAGAGCATCCTTATTTATGCCCAGAGTGTGGGAAATGTTTCTGTTAGAGTGTCCGTGTTCTTGTTCTGAATGTGGGAAGTGTTTCCTTGAGAAATCTGATTTTCTTAAACATGAGAGCAGACACATAACTTCTTTGAAGTATTCAAAATCAATTTTCTCAAAAACTTCAAGATCTTTCTGAAAATGTTATTCATGTTTCTACTCCTCTCCTTAATATACTCTGCAAATTTGGTGATTCTAGCATGTATGCAGGATATTCTATTTACTACTAAATTTGGCAGCCATTGACATCTCCTTTAAAAACCTGTTAAAAAAGCATCTGCATAAAATACATATTTTTTGGCAAATATTTCGCTATTGATCCCCACCATGCCACTGTCGGTGTTTTGGACAGTTTGTACACTTAAAGAGGTTGTGGCTGCAGAGATGTCCTGAAAGTTTTAGAAGTCCATGCAGCTCGCCTTGTATGTGCGATTTGCACATTTTCCCTGTAAATTTTGCAAACACGAAATTGCGATGCTAGCCCATAATAATATGCACGTAAGTAGGGAGACCGACTAAAATCTTTGTATAAATCCTTCCAGGAAGTGCTGAAAAGAGACTCTGTACTAAAAAAAAAGTGCTCTTGGAGGGTATTTACCTCGGGGAGGGGGAAGCCACTGGATCCTATCGAGGCTTCCGCTGTCCTCCTCCGTCCCATGGTGATCTCGCTCTGGCCCTCGGAATGCACGGCCAACAATTTGTCAGGCTGTGCAATATTTAACTTCCCCGGCTCCAGTGGGGGCGCTGTTGCGGCTCTCGGCTCGGAAATAGGCGGAAATAGACGGTCCCAGTCGGGTCCGCTCTACTGTGCAGGCGCAGGAGACTTGCACCTGCGCAGTAGAGCAGACCCGACTGATATCGGCTGTTTCCGCCAATTTCCGACCCAAGAGCAGCTACTGTACCTGTGCTGGAGCCGGGAAGGTAAATAATTACACGACCGCCATTCGGGGACCTCTAGCGAGATCAGCGTGGGATGGAGGAGGACGAGGAAATCTTTATAGGATCCAGAGGTTTTCCATTCCCGAAGTGAGTACTCTCTCAGGGGAATTTTTTTTTTTGATACAGAAAAATAAAGACCCTGAGAACAATCCATGAGGAGATGGACTGGCCCAAAACCTGTCAGATTCTTATTGCCTAATGTAAGCGACAGCAACATAAGGAAAAAGTAATTTGTAGGGAATTAACTCTGGGAGAAATGTACTTCCTTTAAGTATGTGTACACATGTATTTAACATTTTCCACAATAGTGGTCCTTTAAAGCGGGAGTGTCAGCCACAAAATCAAATTCCATTTACCCACTGCTCTGTGTTTAATATGCAGCCTGCAACCTTATCCTGAATTGCAAGCACTCCAATCTATTCAGAGATATTTCTGCTATAATAAATCTTATCTCAGTCAGCCTGGCTTATTCGGTATTGCTGATGAGAAGGAAGTTAGTCATCCCCTCTCCCACATTCCTGCTCCTCACCGATTGGCTGAGGGCAGTTCAGTGTGAAGCTGAAATAGGATCTATGATTTGCTCTCATGTGTTTAAAGCAAACTAGCTATGACAGTGCAGTTTCTAGAAGGAAGACAGAGAGAATCTAGGTGGCAAATGCCAGGAAAATAATTCTCTTTATATACTATATTAAATTAACTGAAATCAAAACATGGTCAGTACAATGCACGTGTCATGTAAGTAGAACAAGTAGTTATCTACTTATATGTGTGTTGCTTTAAGACACACAGGCAAGCAAAAAAAAGGAAAATAGGGTAAGTCAAAAAATAAGGCAAGAAAAGCTAGCTGGTTGTTATCAGAAGCAATTTCTATTGAGTGACTTTTTTCTTTTGCTGGAAAATAGTGAAAGATTTTTTAGATATGGTGAGAAATAAATACTGTGACATGTGAAGGGAAACACATTTTGTTGTTACGCCCAGAAGAAAGGTCCATGTATTACCCAGAAACATTGATGATTTTATCAGACCAGCCTTCTCAACCTTTGTGCCATGGAGGAACTTTGCAATAATTTTTGGATCTCAGGGAACCCCTGCATTTATTTTGCAGTAGCCATGGTCTTTAAAAGCAAGTGTGGCTGCTTATTTAACTACCCCCTATTACAGTGCCCCTCATTATACTGTCTCCTTTCTCTAGAGCTTTTCATTAATGTGCTCATTATTATTCTGACCCCCTATTTAGTGCTTCTTTTTAAAGTACCCCCATTACAGTGTGCTCTATCATTCTCCACCCACGATGGGGGAAAATGGCAAGGCACCCCTGCAGAGGACTCAGGAAAACCTGGTTGAGAAAGCCAGGCTGTTGCCATTGATGTAGGATTAGAATCCTGGCTCAAGCCTGTAAATTAAACAGTAATGAGTGTTTGGGCAAGGCCCTCTAATGATCCTGGTCGCCCTCGGAACACACCCTAAGTGGCTGTAGCTCTGAACCGCCTCGAGTCCGCTAGGAAAAAAAGAGCTATAAAAATGTTCGGTTTCTTGTCAATAAATGACTGGGTAAATGCAATATAGGCGTTCCAGGAAATCCTGAACTTTGACTTCTCATGCAAGGGGAACACAGACAGTAACTAACTTTCTACCCCTCCCCAAACCCAACAACAGTTAACAAAAAAAAGTAACTGAAATAGATTTTTTTTTTTAAGAGTAAGCTTTATATGTCTGTCATGAACTTCCTTATAGAGTCGAGGTAAGTCGGGATAAGGCACGCTGTCCCCGCCTCCAGTCTCTCCACAGACACTCGGACCCCGCTATGCTGGGGGACGGGATGTGGGAAGCATTCGGGGATGAGCAGCGCTGCAAGTGAGTGGAAAAAATGTGTCACTTGTCAATCATTTAACAATTTGTTTCTCTTCTATTTACAGCACATTAAATGTATTGGGAATGTCCAGTTTACAAATCATTTTATGAGGTCATCCTTTTATGAGTTTAATGATAGTTTAATGATGAATGACCTCTATGTACCTTGATTATGATAGGTAAATAGTAAGCCTTCCCTTACCGATGAGCATCCTTTCCCAAAGCTCGCTCTGTGCTTCGTCCGAATCTTGGTCAGAGCTGCCTCGGCCACGTCCGCTCGCTCTTCTGCATCGTCAAGCTCGCTAATCGTTTTACGATATTTGTTCAGGTTCAAGTTAGACCGCTCCTCCTGCAGAAAAAGGAGCCAAAACTAATCAACATATGCTACAAAGCAGATCAGTCACTATCCATCTGCAGTGGTCTTCCCAAGCTCTATATATCACGCTGGTGCGTGACGAGATGACTGACACAGAAATATACAATAACAGTATTTACAAGGTCTAGACCAGTCAGTACTTGTGCACAAGTATAATGTCAAGGTACAAGGTCGTAAGGTGTAAATCGTAGTCAAAGTTCAAGCTGGGTCATACACGTGTATCAGATGTCTATCGTATTGCAAGGATCAAGCGGAAGCAGAGTCAGGGACAGGCAGAAGTTGGTAACGAGAATCAGATGGCTGAGGTACAAAAGGACTAGACAGAGGCAAAGTCAGAAAACAGGCAGAAAGTTGGTACACAGATAAATCACAATAACAATACTCAATAATATCAAAGGATATTACGAGAAATTACAAACTACAGCTATCAATAATAACACAGGCAGGGTACTAGGCCAAGAACCAGCGAACTGATTAGTATCAAGGCCAGTGAGCAACTGAAGCTCCTGGCCTTATATACAATTCCAAATTCCCCCAGAACACTCCCCTAGCGCTGTCTCCTAGTGACATCACTGCTGATGTCAACTAGATCCTCCTTCTGAGCCTATAAGGCTCACTCAAGCTCGCATGTGTGCGGTGCGACCTTCGGAACGCGCGTGAGCCGGAAGTCCCCACCGGAGGGATGCCGCCAGAAGTAGAAGATCCTGCCGAGGACTCCAGCGCAGAAGTCCCGCTGCTCGCCCGGACCACGCCGGAGATGCAGCGGGACCTGCCCCTGGAAGGTAAGGATGTTACATTACTCATTTCCAGGTTTATCAGGAAATTTCAGATGAAAATCATGGATCAATGTACCCGCATGGATTTATCGGGCTGGAAGCCAACATCTCTCCTCAGGACCATAACCCTTCCAGTCCACTAAATATTGTAATGAACCACAAACTTTTCTAGAAATCAAAATCCTTTCAACCTCATATTCTGGTTCTCCATCCACCTCAATAGGTGGGGGAGGAGTTGATGGTACAATGGTGTTAGCAGTTTTAATAAAGAAACATGGCAAGATTTAATTCCCCTAATTGACTGAGGTAATGCTACCCTGTATGCTACATCATTGATCTTTTCTTGATTGGGGTAGGGGCAGATAAATCTGGGAACCAATTTTGTAGAGGGCTTACATAGGGGAATATTACGGGTAGACACCCACACCATATCTCCCGGGGAAAACTCTGGTAAGCGCCTGGCATCAGCATAAACTTTCTGACGGGAAACAGCATTTTGTAAATTTTTTTGAACCTGAGGCCAAATCTGCTGAATGTGTGTACTCCATTTCTCTAACACAGGAAATGGAGAGGTAGAGGATGGGAAGAAAGTAAACTTGGGATTTTGACCTATAACTACCCAAAATGGGGATAGTTTGGTAGAGGAGTTAGACAAGTTGTTAAAAGCAAACTCTGCAAATGGTAAATACTCTAACCACAACTCGACAGTCAGAGACGAAACAGCGGAGATACTGCTCTAAGGACTGGTTAGTTCTCTCCGTCTGTCCATTAGTCTCTGGATAAAAACCAGAAGAGGACAGTTTGATTCCCAAAAGGTCACAGAAAGCACGCCAGAAGTGAGAAACAAACTGGACCCCTCTGTCTGATACCACTTTTTTAGGAATGCCATGCAATCGAAACACGTTTATAATGAAAAGTTTGGCTAATTCCTGCGCAGAGGGCAATCCAGAGAGTGGCATAAAATGTGCCATTTTACTGAAAAGATCGACTACGACCCAAATTACTCTTTTACCTCCAGAGAAGAGAAAATCTACCACAAAATCCATCTAGATATGGGACCAAGGTATCGATGGAATGGGTAGTGGCATAAGGTGACCCCGGGGGGCAGCCCGGGAAATCTTACTTCTGGCACAGGTAGGACAAGCTGCTACAAAAGCCTTACAATCCTTGCTAATAGAAGGCCACCATACATGGCGGGACAACAGATCGAGAGTTTTAGTCTCTCCCGGGTGTCCTGCCAATTTTGAGTCATGGAACATTTGAAGTACTTGAAGTCTTAAATGTAGTGGTACAAACTCAAGACCAGGGGGTTTCTCAGGAGGGCTATCCTGTTGAAAAGGTTGTAATGTCTAATACAAATCTGAAAATTCTTGTGTGTAGGTGGCAGCCAACACACATCGTGTGGGCACAATACTTTTTGGAGGAATATCCAGAGACCTTGCAGTTTCAAAGGTTCTAGATAGTGCGTCTGCTTTTACAGTCTTGGACCCTAGTTTGTATGTGATTATAAAGTTAAACCGGGAAAAGAATTGTGCCCACCATGCCTGTCTGGGGTTAAGTCTTTTAGCCCCCTCAAAGTATTCCAGATTCTTATGATCTGTATAAACTGTGATGGGATGATTTGCTCCCTCTAACCAGTGCCTCCACTCCCCAAACGCCATTTTAACAGCCAATAATTCACGATTATCATTGTCGTAATTACGCTCTGCTGAATTAAATTTCCTAGAAAAGAAGGCACAAGGGTGTACACATGCCGGCCGGAATACTGAGACAGGACCGCTCCCACCTCTAGTTCTGAAGCATCAACCTCCACAATAAAAGGTAGATTTACATCTGGGTGAGTGAGGATGGGAGCAGAGCAAAAGGCTGTTTTAAGGTCAGAAAAAGCCTTGTAGGCCTGTGGAGACCACTTTTCTGGATCCGCATCTTTTTTAGTCAGATCAGTTAGAGGGGCAACCAAGAAAGAGAAATTCTTAATAAATCTGCGGTAGTAGTTGGAAAAACCAATGAACCGCTGAATAGCTTTAAGCCCCTTAGGAGGAGACCATTCAAGTACAGCTGACACTTTTTTATCGTCCATAGACAAACCTGTATCGGAAATGACATACCCCAGGAAAGGAATACGTGTAACTTCAAACAGGCATTTCTCCAGTTTAGCAAATAAAGAATTTTCTCTCAACTTCTGCAGTACCATTCTCACATGACCCCGGTGTTCAGGCAAAGTTTTGGAAAAGATTAGGATATCATCTAAGTAAACGACAACAAATTTTCCCAACATGTCTCTGAAAATATCGTTTACAAAATCCTGGAAGATGGCGGGTGCGTTACAGAGCCCAAAGGGAATTACTAGATACTCATAATGGCCGTCTTGAGTATTAAAAGCCGTCTTCCACTCGTCCCCTTGTCTTAGTCTGATTAAATTGTATGCTCCCAGTAAATCAAGCTTGGAGAAGATCCTAGCACCTGACACCTGAGCAAATAAATCCTCAATTAACGGCAAATGATACCGGTTCTTTACCGTAATTTTATTTAACCCTCTGTAATCAATACATGGCCGAAGCCCACCATCTTTTTTTTCCACGAAGAAAAAGCCGGCGCCGGCTGGAGATGTGGAAGGCCTAATGAACCCTTTTTCTAGATTCTCATGAATGTACTCTTTCAAAGCTACCTTTTCAGGCCCTGTGAGATTATACAATTTACCTCGAGGAGGCATCGTCCCTGGTAAAAGTTCAATGGGACAATCATAGGGTCTATGAGGTGGTAATTTGTCGGCAGACTGAGGGGAAAATACATCAGAGAAAACTGTGTAGGGTTGTGGAATCACATTCTGTTTAAGTTCGAGACTGAAAAGAGTAACGCTCCTTAAACACTCATCCTGACAGTGATGTGACCAGTTTGTGAGTTGTCCTATGGACCAGTTTATGTGAGGGTTATGCAGTTGCAGCCATGGTAACCCTAACACAATAGGACTAGACGGCATCTTGAGCATGTATAACTGCATTTTTTCATGGTGCAAAGCTCCAACTGGGAGTGAAATTTCAGGTGTAATAGTGATCGGTGTTTTGGCCTGTAAAGGCGTATCATCAATAGCCGTGACGTACAACTTGCTCTGCAGAGGTATGGCAGGAATTCCCAGATCAGAAGCTAGGGTAGCATGAATAAAATTTCCTGCCGCACCAGAATCAATAAAGGCTTCAGACTGAAGCGACTTATCGCTCCAGTGTATGGTAACAGGAACCAAAATTTTCTTAGTTTTAAGGGGAAAAACCGGCTCGCCCAGATGAAGTTCCCCAACTTCACCTAGGCGCTGGAGTTTTTCGAAGCCTTCTTTGCAGAGCAAGTGTGAATGAAATGGCCCTACTCTCCACAGTACATACACAATCCCTCCTGCTTCCTCCTAAGTTTCTCCGTTGGTGACAGTCGGGAGAAACCTAGTTGCATTGGTTCCTCATCGGCAGTTGTTTTGTCTGCCCTAAGGTTCCCTGAGGCGGAATAGACCCTACCCTAACGTCGGTATCTAATCCGCCTGTCAGGAGATCAGGAGAATGTGAGAAACATTGTGTGCTGTACCAATGTACAGTGCTGTTGCCCCCTTGAGTTTGCTGACTAAATTACAGTTATGCAAACCTGATTCATTTAATTCAGCCTCTACGGGGCAGCAGGCAGCGCTGCTCACTGGTACATTGGACAATCTTTCTCAAACACTCTCCCTCTGCTGCTGACCCAGGGACTAGAGAGCTGCAAGTGTGCATCCCGCCTATTAATGCTTTCCTGTCTGTCCCCGCCTTCTCTCCTCATGCTGCTGCTATACAAGAAGTAAGCTTCCCTTGTCTGAGGAGTGTGTGTGTGTGTTTGTCTGTTTGCATCTGTTTGTGTGTGTCTATGTGTAAAGTCTGTGTAGTGTGTGTGTGTGTGTGTTTCTCTATGTGTGACTGAATGTGCACACAGCAGCACCCAGCAATCATGTTGTCAGAGGAGCACAGTGATACTCTTCAGGGGTACTGTGGGAGTACTATCAATTGGGGGGAGACGTGGAGGCCCATCAGCAAGCTCTGCGGCCCTGGGCAAGTACCCAGTTTGCCCAGGGCCCCAGAGCTTGCTGATGGGCCTCCAAAATATATATAAACTTCTAATAGTTAAAATAAGAAAAAGAGGTAATCTCCTGATGACAAAACAACAGTAGTACTGGAAAAGTATTCATTCAAAACACAAAATAGACATGGTGTTTCACAGGTATTAGCCCGCTCCCCTAGGTCAAGGATATGGGCACTTCTGAATAGTGCTGCTTACAGCCAGTCTGTTCTATAAATAGAAGTCTAATAGGCAGTTTTTTGCCCATTAGACTTCTATTTATAGAACAGCAGTGTTCTCTCCAAACATTTTCCCCAGCCGGGTGGCATGAAAAAGTAGCCGGGTGGGAATTCAACGAGAAAATGCAGGACCGGTGCAACTCTGCTTACTGCATAGGAGGAGGATCAGGAGGGGAGCTGATAACAAGCAGGTACTCACCAAAAGTAGCCAGGTAGAGCACCCGGCTAAAAGAGCCTTGGGAGAACACTGGAACAGAGAGGCTGCGAGTGGTGCTATCAGAGGAACCACTTTGCACATATGGAAACGACGACCCCTGTATTGCCCTTTCCCACACATCTAATTTTCCATGATAACCAGCTGGAAAAAGAGTCTGGGGCAGGGGCGTAGCAATAGGGGGTGCAGAGGATGCGACCGCATCAGGGCCCTTGGGCCAGAGAGGCCCCTAGGGCCCTCCCTGAACTGCAGTGTTAGCTCTCTATTGGTCCTGTGCTCATAATAATTACTTTTATAGATACTTTGAATATTGGTAATCATTAACAAACTGTTCCCCATCCCCTTCTTGCACCTCTGACACTGTAGTTGCCATTGGCAAGTTTTGGCGCGCTGTATCAATTGTTATGTATAGAGTGCTTGGGGGGGCCCCATGTAAAACTTGCATCGGGGCCCAAAGTTTCTAAGCTACGCCACTGCTCTGGGGAGATCACAGCATCTGTGTGACAAAAAAAAGTCCTGATCAGTATTCTCCACAGGCTCTTTTACCCGAGTACTCCACCTGGCTAATTGTGGTGAGCACCCGGCTGTCATCAGCTCACCTCCTCCTTTGCTGTAAGCAGAGTTGTACTAGCCCTGCATTCCCTCATCGCACCCCAACCGGCTACATTTTTATTCCACCCGGCTGGAAAACATTTCTAGGGAGAACACTGCTGATTGTCACTCTTCAGATCTGGCCCCTGTCAGGGAAGCCCCTGATAATGAGCACGAGGGGTAGCAAATAGCATTATCCCTTACAGTTCCTTTGCACCTAGACCTTTTTCCCTTGTCTCCAATAATCAACAACATTTGATAAACTACAAAAAAGGCTGACAGATATTAAAACATTGGTGATAAGCAGCATGGTCTCATCACTACTGCAATGTTTTTGGCTGTGACATGCAGACAGTCCACGGGATCCCATCACCGGTAACAACTTTTAATTTTCCCCCAATCGCTGCACCATCCCCTTCCCTAATTCCAATGAGAAGGGAATTTGGCATTCTAACTTTCAGGAGTGGTGAGTTGCAGCTTAGCCACAACTTAGTAACCACATTTAGAGGATAGCAGTGTAACCACTACTCCTTTGGCATCCTAATTTAGGGAGGGGGTGAAAGCTTGGCCACACCTTATTAATCCTAATGGGAGAAAGTTTAGAGGCCGCTCAGCCAATCCCATTCTGAATTCTGAGAGGCGTGGTGAGTGTAAGCTTGGACACGTCCCACTAATACATATAAGAGGGGGTTTTGAAGGAAGCTCAGCCATTCCTCCTCTGGCATACTAAATAGCAGGAGTAGTAAATCCTGCAGGATTAACTACACAGTGAATATTATGCAGCTAGTTGTGGGTTGGTGTGCAATTCAGACTGTAATGCGGTACAAACTATAGATTAACTATATAGTGAGTGTCATGCAGTTGGGTGTGGGTTGGTGGGTAATTCAGTCCGTGTTGCGGTACGAAATAAGCATGCTATATAGATCTTCCACATTATTATGCAGCAGGAGTTAGCAATATGGGGTTATGGGCTATCTTGTTAGTAATGCAGCATGGTTAAACACAATGTGAACTGCCTTTTGGGTATAGCACCATGTGGGGTTTGGGTGATGGTGCATTGTGAACGGGGTATGATTCTTGGTATGCCATACGTGTTATACAGTACCTAATACCTACAGACATGTTATAATTAGACAGCATGTTACAGTATAATTGGATGCATTAGGATGTGGTGTTTATTTACATGTATGGGCGGGATGCCGGTATTGTATGCAAATTTACGCAGAGAATACTGCCGCTGGAACTATGTATGACTACGCTAGATCCAAGCGTGATATATTTCTTGGAGACCAAATTGACTATTTATGTGCAATAGGGGTGGCAGATAGGGAGGGTGGGATGGGTGCATTTTGTACGTCATGGAGTCCAGCAGATTTTAGGTTTTAATATTTTTATTTTATTTGGTTTTATGTGTAAACGGAGCCGGTCCGCCTCCCACCACACCC
Source organism: Hyperolius riggenbachi (assembly GCF_040937935.1). Lineage (NCBI taxonomy): Eukaryota > Metazoa > Chordata > Amphibia > Anura > Hyperoliidae > Hyperolius > Hyperolius riggenbachi. Next base: position 205,561,798 of record NC_090657.1, on the reverse strand, counting down.
TGGTTTCCTATTTTCACCCTAGAGGCATCCGGGAAGGGGCGGGGCTATCGCGCACATATTGCAGTGAGGGAGGGTGTGCATTCCAGCCCCTGACGAGTCACAAATCACGTGACAAAACGCACGTAGGGTGGAGCCAGGAGGATGCACGCTAATCAACTTCCTAGTACTGCCGAACGGGATATGTGAGAGGTGACCAAGAGTCCGGGACAGGAGAGGAACAGTTTTGTTAAATGCAGTTGTTCAAGTATACCTATGTACGCAGTTTTTATTTGGGGCCATTTGGGCGCATATTAAAATGGTTTTATACTATGAAAGTTACATGGTTTCTATAGATGCTGGAGAAAGACGTTGAGAGTGATATGCAAAGTTGAAAGAAATTATCCAGTGAGCAGGGGATGAAAGGGGAGTTGTTTCAATCCCTCACTCATGGTGGTAGTTATTCCCTTGCACAGTGTGTGTTTTGCACAAGGGTGAACTGTGGAGGCAGTACTCACTATGAGAGCATACCTCTCGCTGTGTTTTTAAGCGTTAAACGTCTGTGTTCCCAATTGGCTTGATGATCAGGTCTACTTCTTCTTGAAGAAGTCGACACTCTTCTTTAATGAGTAGTTGATGAATGTTTACTTCATTTTCTATATCTAAAACGCGTGCTTCTTCTTGCTGCAGAATAGCGTTCTTCGCTGTCTGTTTAGAGATGTAGCGAACGGTTTGCCGGTGAACGGTTCCATGCGAACTTTGGTGGTTCGCGTTCGCCTACACCAAACGAGCTTTTGCGGAAGTTCGATTCGCCCCATAATGCCATAATGCACAATGAGGGTCAACTTTGACCCTCTGCATCACAGTCAGCAGGCACATTGTAGCCATTCAGGCTACACTAAGCCCTGGAGCCCCCCCCCCCCCCCTTGTATAAGGCAGCCTCCGGCGGCCATTACAGTCACTTGTCTGCCTGCTATTAGACAGACTAGGGACAGCTGCTGCAGACTTTTTCTCCTAGGGACAGATTAGTTAGGTTCTTGGCTGCTTAGCTTGCTCCTGGCTGATTGTTATTGCTTTTATAGCACCCCTCAACAGCTCTTTTCAGAGCTAATCCTGTACTTTTTTTTTCTGTGTGTCAAACTGACACTTTTGTTGCATGCACAGCCTTGCTAATTGATAGTGTGTGTGCCACTGCCAGCAGCCCAGCACATTCAGTGACTACCTGTGTGTGTGACAGGGAGCTGCACATTGTACTACCCAGTACTGCATATACCCAGTACCTGTTGTGTTTACTTAACCCACCTCATCACTGCATATACCTAGCTTTGTGTTGAGCGAACCCAGCTCACTGCATCTAACTACCTGTTGTGTTGAGTGAACCCAGCTCACTGCATCTAACTACCTGTTGTGTTGAGTGAACCCACCTCACTGCATATAACTACCTTTACTGTTCAGTGAACCCACCTCACTGCATATAACTACCTTTACTGTTCAGTGAACCCACCTCACTGCTAGTGTTGGGCCGAACGGTTCGCCTGCGAACGGTTCCATGCGAACTTCCGTGGTTCGCGTTCGCGTCCCGCAGGCGAACGTTTGCGGAAGTTCGGTTCGCCCCATAATGCACCATGGAGGGTCAACTTTGACCCTCTACATCACAGTCAGCAGGCCCAGTGTAGCCAATTAGGCTACACTAGCCCCTGGAGCCCCACCCCCCTTATATAAGGCAGGCAGCGGCGGCCATTACGGTCACTCGTGTGCCTGCATTAGTGAGAGTAGGGCGAGCTGCTGCAGACTGTCTCTCATAGGGAAAGATTAGTTAGGCTTAGCTTGTTCCTGGCTGCATACCTGTTCTGTGAACCCACCACTGCATACCTGTACTGTGAACCCACCACTGCATAACTGTTCATTGAACCCACCACTGCATACCTGTTCAGTGAACCCACCACTGCATACCTGTTCAGTGAACCTGCCAGGCTGCCACTGCATACCTGTTCTGTGAACCCACCACTGCATACCTGTTCTGTGAACCCACCACTGCATACCTGTTCAGTGAAACCACCACTGCATACCTGTTGTGTTCAGTGAATCCGCCACTGCATACCTGTTCTGTTCAGTGGACCCGCCACTGTATACCTGTTCAGTGAACCCGCCACTGCATACCTGTTGTGTTCAGTGAACCTGCCACTGCATACCTGTTCTGTGAACCCGCCACTGCATACCTGTTCTGTGAACCCGCCACTGCATACCTGTTCTGTGAACCCGCCACTGCATACCTGTTCTGTTCAGTGGACCCGCCACTGTATACCTGTTCAGTGAACCCGCCACTGCATACCTGTTGTGTTCAGTGAACCCACCACTGCATACCTGTTCTGTTCAGTGGACCCGCCACTGTATACCTGTTCTGTGAACCCACCACTGCATACCTGTTCTGTGAACCCACCACTGCATACCTGTTCAGTGAACCCACCATTGCATACCTGTTGTGTTCAGTGAACCCGCCACTGCATACCTGTTCTGTTCAGTGGACCCGCCACTGTATACCTGTTCAGTGAACCCGCCACTGCATACCTGTTGGGTTCAGTGAACCTGCCACTGCATACCTGTTCTGTTCAGTGGACCCGCCACTGTATACCTGTTCAGTGAACCCGCCACTGCATACCTGTTGTGTTCAGTGAACCCGCCACTGTATACCTGTTCTGTTCAGTGAACCCGCCACTGCATACCTGTTGTGTTCAGTGAACCTGCCACTGCATACCTGTTCAGTGAACCCACCTCACTGCATATAACTACCTTTACTGTTCAGTGAACCCACCTCACTGCTAGTGTTGGGCCGAACGGTTCGCCTGCGAACGGTTCCATGCGAACTTCCGTGGTTCGCGTTCGCGTCCCGCAGGCGAACGTTTGCGGAAGTTCGGTTCGCCCCATAATGCACCATGGAGGGTCAACTTTGACCCTCTACATCACAGTCAGCAGGCCCAGTGTAGCCAATTAGGCTACACTAGCCCCTGGAGCCCCACCCCCCTTATATAAGGCAGGCAGCGGCGGCCATTACGGTCACTCGTGTGCCTGCATTAGTGAGAGTAGGGCGAGCTGCTGCAGACTGTCTCTCATAGGGAAAGATTAGTTAGGCTTAGCTTGTTCCTGGCTGCATACCTGTTCTGTGAACCCACCACTGCATACCTGTACTGTGAACCCACCACTGCATAACTGTTCATTGAACCCACCACTGCATACCTGTTCAGTGAACCCACCACTGCATACCTGTTCAGTGAACCTGCCAGGCTGCCACTGCATACCTGTTCTGTGAACCCACCACTGCATACCTGTTCTGTGAACCCACCACTGCATACCTGTTCAGTGAAACCACCACTGCATACCTGTTGTGTTCAGTGAATCCGCCACTGCATACCTGTTCTGTTCAGTGGACCCGCCACTGTATACCTGTTCAGTGAACCCGCCACTGCATACCTGTTGTGTTCAGTGAACCTGCCACTGCATACCTGTTCTGTGAACCCGCCACTGCATACCTGTTCTGTGAACCCGCCACTGCATACCTGTTCTGTGAACCCGCCACTGCATACCTGTTCTGTTCAGTGGACCCGCCACTGTATACCTGTTCAGTGAACCCGCCACTGCATACCTGTTGTGTTCAGTGAACCCATCACTGCATACCTGTTCTGTTCAGTGGACCCGCCACTGTATACCTGTTCTGTGAACCCACCACTGCATACCTGTTCTGTGAACCCACCACTGCATACCTGTTCAGTGAACCCACCACTGCATACCTGTTGTGTTCAGTGAACCCGCCACTGCATACCTGTTCTGTTCAGTGGACCCGCCACTGTATACCTGTTCAGTGAACCCGCCACTGCATACCTGTTGGGTTCAGTGAACCTGCCACTGCATACCTGTTCTGTTCAGTGGACCCGCCACTGTATACCTGTTCAGTGAACCCGCCACTGCATACCTGTTGTGTTCAGTGAACCCGCCACTGTATACCTGTTCTGTTCAGTGAACCCGCCACTGCTTACCTGTTGTGTTCAGTGAACCTGCCACTGCATACCTGTTCTGTGAACCCGCCACTGCATACCTGTTCTGTTCAGTGAACCCGCCACTGTATACCTGTTCTGTTCAGTGAACCCGCCACTGCATACCTGTTGTGTTCAGTGGACCCGCCCCTGCATACCTGTTGTGTTCAGTGGACCCGCCACTGTATACCTGTTCTGTTCAGTGAACCCGCCACTGCATACCTGTTGTGTTCAGTGAACCTGCCACTGCATACCTGTTCTGTTCAGTGGACCCGCCACTGTATACCTGTTCAGTGAACCCGCCACTGCATACCTGTTGTGTTCAGTGAACCTGCCACTGCATACCTGTTCTGTTCAGTGGACCCGCCACTGTATACCTGTTCAGTGAACCCGCCACTGCATACCTGTTGTGTTCAGTGAACCCGCCACTGTATACCTGTTCAGTGAACCCGCCACTGCATACCTGTTGTGTTCAGTGAACCCGCCACTGTATACCTGTTCTGTTCAGTGAACCCGCCACTGCATACCTGTTGTGTTCAGTGAACCTGCCACTGCATACCTGTTCTGTGAACCCGCCACTGCATACCTGTTCTGTTCAGTGAACCCGCCACTGTATACCTGTTCTGTTCAGTGAACCCGCCACTGTATACCTGTTGTGTTTAGTGAACCCGCCACTGCATACCTGTTGTGTTCAGTGAACCCGCCACTGTATACCTGTACTGTTCAGTGAACCCGCCACTGTATACCTGTTCTGTTCAGTGAACCCGCCACTGCATACCTGTTGTGTTCAGTGAACCCGCCACTGTATACCTGTTCTGTTCAGTGAACCCGCCACTGTATACCTGTTCAGTAAACCCGCCACTGCATACCTGTTGTGTTCAGTGAACCCGCCACTGTATACCTGTTCTGTTCAGTGAACCCACCGCATCAGTGCGCATACCTGTGCAGTTAAGTGAACCCACCTACCTACGTGAGTGCACGCAGTGTGATATACCACTCCGTGCATACCCGATATGGACAAAACAGGTAGAGGAAGAGGTAGTGCCAGAGCCAGAGGAAGGCCACCCGGCAGGTCTGTGCGAGGTCGTGTAAATGTAATTTTGTGTGGACCTGGCCCACAGTACAGTGCTCGGAAGAAGGCACGTCCCATCAACTCCCAAGATTGTCAGGACGTGGTTGAGTATTTAGCGACACAGAACACCTCATCTTGCTCAGCCACCAGCGCTACTACTAGCACCACTTCCGCTGCATTCGACACTTCGCAAGAATTATTTAGTGTTGAAATCACTGATGCACAGCCATTGTTGTTACAGCCAGATGAATTTTCACCAGCTCATATGTCTGAGTTACGCGGCAACACTATGGATGTAACGTGTAAGGAGGATGAAGGACCTACTGATGGTGCATGTTTGGATTTGTCTGAGGCAAGCGAAGCTGGGCAGGATGATTACGATGATGACGATGATAGGGATCCTCTGTATGTTCCCAATAGAGGAGATGAAGAGGGGGACAGTTCAGAGGGGGAGTCAGAGAGTAGTAGGAGGAGAGAAGTTGCTGAAAGAAGCTGGGGCAGCTCTTCGTCAGAAACAGCTGGTGGCAGTGTCCGGCACCATGTATCGCCACCTATGTACAGCCAGCCAACTTGCCCTTCAGCATCAGCTGCTGAGGTCCCCATAGTGCCCACATCCCAGGGTGGCTCAGCGGTGTGGAAATTTTTTAATGTGTGCCTCAGATCGGACCAAAGCCATCTGTTCGCTCTGCCAACAAAAATTGAGCCGTGGAAAGGCCAACACTCACGTAGGGACAAGTGCCTTACGAAGGCACCTGGAGAAAAGGCACAAACAGCAATGGGATGGCCACCTGAGCAAAAGCAGCAGCAGCACACAAAAGAAAAGTCACCCTCCTTCTCCTCTTCCTCCTTCAGGTGCATCATCTGCTTCTGCCGCTTTCTCCCTTCCACCTTCACAGGCACCCTCCTCCACTCCGCTTCTGCCCTTGAGCGCTTCCTGCTCCTCTGCCCACAGCAGCAGTCAGGTGTCCGTGAAGGAAATGTTTGAGCGGAAGAAGCCAATTTCGGCCAGTCACCCCCTTGCCCGGCGTCTGACAGCTGGCGTGGCGGAACTGTTAGCTCGCCAGCTGTTACCATACCGGCTGGTGGACTCTGAGGCCTTCCGTAAATTTGTGGCCATCGGAACACCGCAGTGGAAGATGCCAGGCCGCACTTATTTTTCGAGAAAGGCCATACCCCAACTGCACCGTGAAGTTGAGAGGCAAGTGGTGTCATCTCTTGCGAAGAGCGTTGGGTCAAGGGTCCACCTGACCACGGTGCCTGGTCTGCCAAGCACGGGCAGGGCCGCTACATTACGTACACAGCCCATTGGGTCAACCTGGTGGTGAACGATGGCAAGCAGGGCGCAGCGGACCAAATTGTGACACCTCCACGGCTTGCAGGCAGGCCTCCTGCCACCTCCTCTCCTCCTGCTACATGCTCTTCGCTGTCCTCCTCCTCCTTGGCTGAGTGGCAGTTCTCCTCTCCAGCTACACAGCCCCAGCTCCGCAGGGCCTATGCTGCATGCCAGGTACGACGGTGTCACGCCATCTTAGACATGTCTTGTCTCAAAGCGGAGAGTCACACTGGAGCAGCTCTCCTGGCTGCTCTTAAGAAACAGGTGGATGAGTGGCTGACCCCGCACCACCTGGAGATAGGCAACGTGGTGTGCGACAACGGCAGCAATCTGCTTGCCGCTTTGCATATGGGGAAGCTGACACACATACCCTGCATGGCACATGTCATGAATCTAGTTGTTCAAAGATTTGTGGCAAAGTACCCTGGCTTAGCGGATGTCCTGAAGCAGGCCAGGAAGTTCTGTGGGCATTTGAGGCGGTCTTACACAGCCATGGCACGCTTTGCGGAAATTCAGCGGAAAAACAACATGCCAGTGAGACGCCTGATTTGCGATAGCCCGACTCGCTGGAATTCGACCCTGCTCATGTTCTCCCGCCTGCTAGAACAGAAGAAAGCTGTCACCCAGTACCTCTACAACTACAGTAGAATGAAACAGTCTGGGAAGATGGGGATGTTCTGGCCCGACAACTGGACACTGATGAAAAATGCATGCAGGCTCATGCGGCCGTTTGAGGAGGTGACCAACCTGATGAGCCGCAGTGAGGGCACCATCAGCGACTTAATTCCCTACGCTTACTTCTTGAAGCGTGCTGTGCGTAGAGTGGCGGATGAAGCTGCGAATGAGCGTGACTAGGAACCATTACGGCAGTACCAGGCATGGGACCAATTTTCATCAGACCCAGCTGTTTCCTCAACACCTGCGGCAGCACAGAGGGGGGAGGAGGAGGAAGAAGAGAAGTCGTGTGCAGAAGACGAGTCAGACTCAGAGGATGATGAGCAGGGTGTTTCTTTGGGGGAGGAGGAGGAGGAGGGGACGGCGGCAGGAGAACAACCGCAGCAGGCCTCGCAGGGGGCTTGTGCTGCTCAACCTTCCCGTGGTATTGTTCGCGGCTGGGGGGAGGAGGTTGACTTACGTGATGTCACTGAGGAAGAGCAAGAGGAGATGGAGGGTACTGGATCCGACTTTGTGCAGATGTCGTCTTTTATGCTGTCCTGCCTGTTGAGGGACCCCCGTATAAAAAACCTCAAGGGGAATGAGCTGTACTGGATGGCCACACTACTAGACCCTCGGTACAGGCACAAAGTGGCGGACCTGTTACCAACTCACCTGAAGGTGGAAAGGATGCAGCACATGCAGAACCAGCTGTCAACTATGCTTTACAGTGCCTTTAAGGGTGATGTGACAGCACAACGCCAGGAAGGTACCACTGCCACTAATCCTCCTCCCATGTCCACGCAGTCAAAGACAGGACGCTCCAGCGATCTCATGGTGATGTCGGACATGCGGACGTTCTTTAGTCCAACGCCTCGCCGTAGCCCTTCCGGATCCACCCTCCACCAACGCCTGGAACGGCAGGTAGCCGACTACCTGGCCTTAAGTGTGGATGTAGACACTGCTGTGAACAGCGATGAGGAACCCTTGAACTACTGGGTGCGCAGGCTTGACCTGTGGCCAGAGCTGTCCCAATTTGCCATCCAACTTCTCTCCTGCCCTGCCGCAAGCGTCCTGACAGAAAGGACCTTCAGCGCAGCTGGAGGCATTGTCACTGAGAAGAGAAGTCGCCTAAGTCACAAAAGTGTTAAGTACCTCACCTTTATCAAAATGAATGAGGCATGGATCCCGGAGGGCTGCTGCCCGCCCCAAGACTAAGTCAGTCCCCGCACACACAGCATCTCTGCCTGCACGCCGTGTGACTGGCTGCCTGGCCTGCCCCAAGAAGACTAAGTCGCTCCCAGTCCCTCCACACAGCATGTCTGCCTGCAGGCCGCTTGACTACCTTCTCCGCCACCACCAACAGGGTCCGGGACTCCAGGCGGATTGCTGAATTTTTTAGGCCGCTGCTACCAGCGGCCGCTGTAATAATTTTTCTGGTGCGTGTACATGACTGCCTAATTTTTCTGGCTGCACTGCGGGCAGCTGCAACAACAAAAGAAAAGGCATGTACATGCGCCCATTCCCCTTCGTGATCATTACCTTGCCATGGTGAAGGGGCTTGCGTATCACAATGAAGCAATGACCGGCGCCTAGATGAGTGTCTCGGGGGGCACACAAAAGATAATAAGGTCGTTGCTTCATTGTGGTCAGACCAAATTTGATCAGCTGGACAGTCACTGTTCTGTCATTCAGCTACATCAGCCAGGCGACCATATAGGCTGTAAAGCCACCAAAACCTGCACTCTCGCCATGGTGCGCACCAGTCCAGCACGGCCGTCACTACACAAACAGCTGTTTGCGGTGCGTTACACGGTGAGTTTGGTGTGTCAGTGTGAAGCAGTACCTTAATTACACTACCTGATTGATGTATACACATGCAAGATGTTTTAAAGCACTTTAGGCCTGTCATTTAGCATTCAATGTGATTTCTGCCCTTAAAACGCTGCTTTGCGTCAAATCCAGATTTTTCCCGGGGACTTTTGGTGTGTATCCCACTCCGCCATGCCCCCCTCCAGGTGTTAGACCCCTTGAAACATCTTTTCCATCACTTTTGTGGCCAGCATAAATTTTTTTTTTTCAAAGTTCGCATCCCCATTGAAGTCTATTGCGGTTCGTGAACTTTAACGCGAACCGAACCTTCTGCGGAAGTTCACGAACCCGGTTCGCGAACCTAAAATCGGAGGTTCGGCCCAACTCTACTCACTGCATCTAACTACCTGGTGTGTTCAATGAACCCAGCTCACTGCATCTAACTACCTTTATTGTTCAGTGAACCCAGCTCACTGCATCTAACTACCTGTTGTGTTGAGTGAACCCAGCTCACTGCATCTAACTACCTTTATTGTTCAGTGAACCCAGCTCACTGCATCTAACTACCTGTTGTGTTGAGTGAACCCAGCTCACTGCATCTAACTACCTTTATTGTTCAGTGAACCCAGCTCACTGCATCTAACTACCTGTTGTGTTGAGTGAACTCAGCTCACTGCATCTAACTACCTGTTGTGTTGAGTGAACCCAGCTCACTGCATCTAACTACCTGTTGTGTTGAGTGAACCCAGCTCACTGCATCTAACTACCTGTTGTGTTGAGTGAACCCACCTCACTGCATTTAACTACCTGTGGTGTTGAGTGAACCCACCTCACTGCATATAACTACCTTTACTGTTCAGTGAACCCACCTCACTGCATATAACTACCTTTACTGTTTATTGAATCCACCTCACTGCATCTAACTACCTGTTGTGTTCAGTGAACCCAGCTCACTGCATCTAACTAACCTTACTGTTCAGTGAACCCACCTCACTGCATCTAACTACAGTGGCTTGCAAAAATATTCGGCCCCCTTGACATTTTGTCAAATTACTGCCACAAACATGAATCAATTTTATTGGAATTCCACTTGAAAGACCAATGTAAAGTGGTGTACACGTGAGAAGTGGAACGTAAATCATACATGATTCCAAACATTTTTTAAAAATAAATAACTGCAAAGTGGGGTGTGCATAATTATTCAGCCCCCTGAGTCAATACTTTGTAGAACCACCTTTTGCTGCAATTACAGCTGCCAGTCTTTTAGGGTATGTCTCTACCAGCTTTGCACATCTAGAGACTGAAATCCTTGCCCATTCTTCTTTGCAAAACAGCTCCAGCTCAGTCAGATTGGATGGACAGCGTTTGTGAACAGCAGTTTTCAGATCTTGCCACAGATTCTCGATTGGATTTAGATCTGGACTTTGGCTGGGCTATTCTAACACATGGATATGTTTTGTTTTAAAGAGGAACTGTAACGACAAAACGGCCCCTGGGGGGTACTCACCTCGGGTGGGGGAAGCCTCAGGATCCTAATGAGGCTTCCCACGCCGTCCTGCGTCCCTCGGGGGTCTCGCTGTAGCCCACCGTACAGCCGTGACGCAATATTTACCTTCCTGGCTCCTGCGCAGGCGCTCTGATGGCTGTCGGCGCCGAAGTAGGCGGAAATACCCGATCGCCGTCGGGTCTGCTCTACTGCGCAGGCGCAAGTTTCCGGCGCCTGCGCAGTAGAGCGGACCCGACGGAGATCGGGTATTTCCGTCTATTTCCGTGCCGAAAGTCGCCACAGCGCCCCCGCTGGAGCCAGCAAAGGTAAATATTGAACTGACAGTCGGCACAGTCGCCGGCTGTTCGGAGGGCTGCGGCGAGACCCCCGTGGGACAGAGGACGGCGTGGGAAGCCTCATTAGGATCCGGAGGCTTCCCCCACCCGAGGTGAGTACCCCCCAGGGGATCTTTTTGTTGTTACAGAGTCTCTTTAAACCATTCCACTGTTGCCGTGGCTTTATGTTTAGGGTCGTTGTCCTGCTGGAAGGTGAACCTCCACCCCAGTCTCAAGTCTTTTGCAGACTCCAAGAGGTTTTCTTCCAAGATTGCCCCGTATTTGGCTCCATCCATCTTCCCATCAACTCTGACCAGCTTCCCTGTCCCTGCTGAAGAAAAGCACCCCAGAGCATGATACTGCCACCACCATATTTGACAATGGGGATGGTGTGTTCAGAGTAATGTGCAGTGTTAGTTTTCCGCCCCACATAGCGTTTTGGATTTTGGCCAAAAAGTTCCATTTTGGTCTCATCTGACCAGAGAGCCTTCTTCCACATGTTTGCTGTGTCCCCCACATGGCTTGTGGCAAACTGCAAACGGGACTTCTTATGCTTTTCCGTGAACAATGGCTTTCTTCTTGCCACTCTTCCATAAAGGCCAATTTTGTGCAGTGCATGACTAATAGTTGTCCTATGGACAGATTCCACCACCTGAGCTGTACATCTCTGCAGTTTGTCCAGAGTCACCATGGGCCTCTTGACTGCATTTCTGATCAGCGCTCTCCTTGTTCGGCCTGTGAGTTTAGGTGGACGTCCTTGTCTTGGTAGGTTTACAGTTGTGCCATACTCCTATTTCTGAATGATCGCTTGAACAGTGCTCTGTGGGATGTTCAAGGCTTTGGAAATCTTTTTGTAGCCTAAGCCTGCTTTACATTTCTCAATAACTTTATACCTTTAACGAGTGCAGCTGCGGTGGACTGCACCGCCGCCGCAGCTGCCTCCGTGCCCCTGCCCGTCCCTCCGGCGTCTAGGACGCCGAGGATGGGTCTGTCCTTTCTCTATAAGGTCGCTGTGTCGCGCGGGCGGGCGCGCGCACAGACAGGACCTTTATGCTAGGAGGAGGCTCGTCAGCTGACCGGCTGGTCAGCTGACGTCAGAGGAGCCTCACGGCGCCCCGGATTGGCTGACTGCAGGGGGCGTGCCAGTGAGGTCTCCTCTGCTTCTTAAGCCTCCGGGCTTCAGTCTGGCGCTGTCTGCTGTCGTGAATACATTATGTGTTAGCGCTCAGACCTTAGATTAGATCCCAGGTGTTGAAACCAAGGACTTCACACCTAGACTAGCAATCTGTTATATTGTTATTGATATCTGTGTATGATTCTGGCTATACTCTGACCTTGCATCTGCTCGTTGATTCTGTACTTCCGCCTATCTGACTTGTTCCTGAACCTCTGCCTGTTTACCCGTTATCCTTTGCCTCACGATTCTGTTTCGATGCCTCTCTGTTGCCGAACTTAGCCTGTCTGACCACTCTGTCCTCACCACTGGGCCTAGCCTCTGGTGAGGGATTTCTAGTATAGAATCACCTGCTCCTCAGGTGATCATTAGTTGCAGTACTGTTTGTACTCCTGCTCCTCAGGTGTTCACTAGGCTGCAGTACAGTCTTAATCATCTGCTCCTCAGGTGATCACTAGTCGCAGTATTGTTTGTATCACCTGCTCCTCAGTTGTCCTCTAGGCTGCAGTACCGTCTTAATCACCTGCTCCTCAGGTGATCACTAGGCTGCAGTACAGTCTGAATCACCCGCTCCTCGGGAGATTCTATCTCTTCCTTAAAGTTACTAATAGTACCTTGCCAGCTCCACTAGTAAGGTCTAGCTAAACTATTTGGTCACGAGCTCTGCTCCAAGTAGATTGTCACTTAAACTGATAGTACCTTACCAGCTCCTCTGATAAGGTTTTGCCAAACTATACAGTTGCCGTGACTGATGGTACCTTACCAGCCTCTCTGGTAAGGTCTGACCAAATTATACGGTTTCTGTAGCTGATAGTACCTTGCCAGCCCCTCCGGGAAGGTCTAGCCAAGTTATACAGTTACCGTAACTGATAGTACGTAGCCATCCCCTGTGGAAGGTCTGGCCGTACTTATCAGTGCTCTCGCAGCTAGTGCCCACCAGCACCTCTGGAGAGGCCTAGCCTTATTGGTTCTGAGGCTCATCAGCTCCACTGATGAGCACTCGTTATTTATTCGTCAGTAGTCCCTAGCCAGTAGTCCCTAGGACTAGCCAGTAGTCCCTAGGACTAGTTAGCCTATTTTCTGTATTCTCTCTGTTAGTACCTTCTCCAGTCCTCTGGGAAGGTCTGTTCAAAGGTGTACAGTCAGTGTACTGATAGTACCTTACCAGCCCCTCTGGTAAGGCCTTGCAAACTATTAAGTTACGGTTGCACCAAGCACTACACTCATATCATCCTTGAAGCTATACAAGTATTGGTGATTCTGCAGATCACCACATAATCAGGTTTAGCATCTGCATTGTTGGTGATTCTGCAGATCACCATATGATCAGACATCTGAGTTGCTACGCCCAACCGTTACAATACCTGACCTGTCTGGTGTGTTCTTTGGACTTCATGGTGTTGTTGCTCCCAATATTCTCTTAGACAACCTCTGAGGCCGTCACAGGGCAGCTGTATTTGTACTGACATTAGATTACACAAAGGTGCACTCTATTTAGTCATTAGCACTCATCAGGCAATGTCTATGGGCAACTGACTGCACTCAGACCAAAGGGGGCTGAATAATTATGCACACCCCACTTTGCACTTATTTATTTGTAAAAAATGTTTGGAATCTTGTATGATTTTCATTCCACTTTTTAACTGTACACCACTTTGTATTGGTCTTTCATGTAAAATTCCAATAAAATGTATTCATGTTTGTGGCAGTAATGTGACAAAATGTGGAAAACTTCAAGGGGGCCAAATACTTTTGCAAGCCATTGTACCTGTTGTGTTGAGTGAATCCAGCTCACTGCATCTAACTACCTGTTGTGTTGAGTGAACCCAGCTTACTGCATCTAACTACCTTTATTGTTCAGTGAACACAGCTCACTGCATCTAACTACCTGTTGTGTTGAGTGACCCAAGCTCACTGCATCTAACTACCTGTTGTGTTCAGTGAACCAAGCTCACTGCATCTAACTACCTATTGTGTTCAGTGAACCTAGCTCACTGCATCTAACTACCTGTTGTGTTGAGTGAATCCAGCTCACTGCATCTAACTACCTTTATTGTTCAGTGAACCAAGCTCACTGCATCTAACTACCTGTTGTGTTCAGTGAACCCAGTTCACTGCATCTAACTACCTGTTGTGTTCAGTGAACCCACCTCACTGCATATAACTAACTACCTGTTGTGTTCTGTGAACCCACCTCACTGCATATAACTACCTGTTGTGTTGAGTGAACCCACCTCACTGCAAATAACTACCTTTACTGTTCAGTGAACCCACCTCACTGCATCTAACTACCTGTTGTGTTCAGTGAACCCAGCTCACTGCATCTAACTACCTTTACTGTTCAGTGAACCCACCTCACTGCATATAACTACCTGTTGTGTTCAGTGAACCCAGCTCACTGCATATAACTACCTGTTGTGTTCAGTGAACCCAGCTCACTGCATCTAACTACCTTTATTGTTCAGTGAACCCAGCTCACTGCATCAAATTACCTGTTGTGTTGAGTGAACCCAGCTCACTGCATCTAACTACCTGTTGTGTTCAGTGAACCCAGCTCACTGCATCTAGCTACCTGTTGTGTTCAGTGAACCCAGCTCACTGCATCTAACTAAATACCTGTTGTGTTGAGTGAATTCAGCTCACTGCATCTAACTACCTGTTGTGTTGAGTGAACCCACCTCACTGCATATAACTACCTTTACTGTTCAGTGAACCCACCTCACTGCATATAACCAACTACCTGTTGTGTTCAGTGAACCCACCTCACTGCATATAACTAAATACCTGTTGTGTTGAGTGAATTCACCTCACTGCATCTAACTACCTGTTGTGTTGAGTGAACCCACCTCACTGCATATAACTACCTTTACTGTTCAGTGAACCCACCTCACTGCATCTAACTACCTGTTGTGTTCAGTGAACCCAGCTCACTGCATCCAACTAAATACCTGTTGTGTTGAGTGAATTCAGCTCACTGCATCTAACTACCTGTTGTGTTGAGTGAACCCACCTCACTGCATATAACTACCTTTACTGTTCAGTGAACCCACCTCACTGCATATAACCAACTACCTGTTGTGTTCAGTGAACCCACCTCACTGCATATAACTAAATACCTGTTGTGTTGAGTGAATTCACCTCACTGCATCTAACTACCTGTTGTGTTGAGTGAACCCACCTCACTGCATATAACTACCTTTACTGTTCAGTGAACCCACCTCACTGCATCTAACTACCTGTTGTGTTCAGTGAACCCAGCTCACTGCATCCAACTACCTTTAATGTTCAGTGAACCCACCTCACTGCATCTAACTACCTGTTGTGTTAAGTGAACCCACCTCACTGCATATAACTACCTTTACTGTTCAGTGAACCTACCTCACTGCATCTAACTACCTG
Organism: Hyperolius riggenbachi; assembly: GCF_040937935.1. Taxonomy (NCBI): domain Eukaryota; kingdom Metazoa; phylum Chordata; class Amphibia; order Anura; family Hyperoliidae; genus Hyperolius; species Hyperolius riggenbachi. Next base: position 205,546,529 of record NC_090657.1, on the reverse strand, counting down.
TTATGTTCAGTGAACCCAGCTCACTGCATCTAACTACATTTACTGTTCAGTGAACCCACCTAACTGCATATAACTACCTGTTGTGTTGAGTGAACCCAGCTTACTGCATCTAACTACCTTTATTATTCAGTGAACCCAGCTCACTGCATCTAACTACCTGTTGTGTTGAGTGAACCCACTTCACTGCATATAACTACCTGTTGTGTTGAGTGAACCCAGCTAACTGCATATACCTAGCATCCCCCCGAGATGGACAAAATGGACAAACCAGATAGGGGAAGAGGTAGAGGCAGACCCAGAGGAAGGCCACCAGGCATCGGCAGGTCTGTGCGAGGTGGTGTTGCTGTGATTTTGTGCGGACCTGGCCCAAAATACAGTGCTCAGAAGAAGGCACGTGCCATCACTTCCCAAAATTGTGAGGACGTGCTTGAGTATTTAGCACAGAACACCTCATCTCCTGCAGCCACCAGCGTCACAACAAGCACCACATCCGCTGCATTTGACACTTCGCAGGAGTAGTTTATTTAAGCACGGTTACATAAGCAACGAGTACAAGCCGCCTGTGTCAACAGCTGTTTTGCGTGTAGTCACGCCTCCTCAGGACACCAAGGCTCCGGACGTAACGTGTGAGGAGGGGATGATGAACCACCTGAAGTTGGTGCAGTTGAGGAGGTGTCTGAGGAAAGCGAAGCTGGGCAGGAGGATTATGATGACGATTATACGGATGCCACGTATGCCACGTATGTTACCAGTAGAGGAGATGACAAGGGGGACAGTTCAGAGGGGGAGTCAAAGAGGAGTAGGAGGAGACGACTTCATGATAGAAGCAGAGGGAGCTCGTCCTCAGAAACAGCTGGGGGCATTGTCCGGCGCCATGTATCGCCAGCTATGGCCAGCCAGCCAAGATGCCCTTCAACGTCAGCTGCTGATGCCACCGTAGCACCATAACCCCAGGGGGGCTCAGCGGTTTGGAATTTTTTTAACATGTTTGTCTCAGTTCGGAGCAAAGCCATCTGTTCTACCTGCCAGCAAAAATTGAGCCCTGGAAAGGCCAACTCTCATGTAGGGACAAGTGCCTTACGAAGGCACCTGGAGAAAAGGCAGAAAAAGCTATGGCAAGAACACCTGAGGAAAAGCAGCACCCAAAAGACAAGCCACCCTCCTTCTCCTCTTACTCCTTCAGGTGCATCGTCTTCATCCGCTTTCCCCCTTGCACCTTCACAGCCACCCTCCTCCACACCGCCTGTTCCCTTGAGCGGTTCCTTCTCCTCTGCCCACAGCAGTACCCAGCTGTCCGTAAAGGAAGTATTTGAGCATAAGAAGCAAATGCCTGCCAGTCACCCTCTTGCCTGGCGTCTGACAGCTGGGGTGGCGGAACTATTAGCTCGCCAGCTATTACCATACAAGCTGGTGGAGTTAGAGGCTTTCCGTAAGTTTGTGGCCATTGGTACACCGCAGTGGAGGATACCAGGCCGCAATTATTTTTCACAAAAGGCCATACCCAAACTGTACCGTGCAGTTGAGAGGCAAGTTGTAACGATTGCGGAATAATCTCCGTGATCAGCGCACAAGGCGTGCGCTGACACGGCGGAAATCCTCCACAAGCGTATGAAGGGGGGAACCCAGCTTTGGTGCAAGCACCAGTAGAGGGAAATTCTCACCGGCAGATGGAGCTGTGGAGCGCAAAGGAGCACGGTCTCCGCGCTACCACAGAAGCCAGATGAGAAGTGTCCGATTTGCAACCGGGTAGGGCAAGATAGCCCTTAAAGAGAAGGAGCACAGATATAGGATGAATGTGTATCCACCAATCTAGTCGCGACCTAGCGACGGTGAACACACATCAGCAGAAACCAAAGCAAGAACGCAATCGCAGAGAATGGCGATTGCCAAGAGACACCAGACAGAAAAAGGACAGGGCACGAGAGGAGCAAAGGCTCAGCAAACAACAATGAGAAAACAACTAAAACAACAAACGCTAACTAAACGCGAACACCGCACTCATTCGCAACAGCGAACGCGTTTACAGCGCGATCTCCGCACGTTAAACGCAACAGAGACAAGCACGCCTAACTAACCACTGACAGACAAAGATGAAACAGAGGACGCGAGCGCTTGCTTAACGATTACCTCACCGAGCCTACAGCAAGCGTTCGTATCAGACAAGACAGACAAACGAAAAACAGGAATACGAGAGGAAAGATCCACTGCTCTTTCCGTCAGAGCGAGTGCGATCCGAGCTCAGGAACAAGAAAGCAGATCAGAAGGATCCACAGCCGCTACCGCTAGGGGCTAGTGCGATCCAAGCATGACAGACAGATGAGATAGCAGGGAGCAACCGCTGCTCCAGCTATACTCAAAGAACAAAGATCAGAAGGATCCACAGCCGCTACCGCCAGAGGCTAGTGCGATCCAAACAAGACAGACAGATTAACAGAAGAGGCTACCAGTAGCGACCGCTACTCTGGTTAGCACCCCAGAGCGACAGGACAGGCAATACAAATGAAACAAAACGATAAGAAAAAATCCCTTGCGCTCCAACGCGAGGGGTATAGTCACATGCACAGTTCCTCCCAACTCCTTGGTGTGCTGTACTGTGCTGCTCCAAAGAATCAAGGCAATGTAAATCTGGTTATGTTGTCTGGTACAGGCGACTCACAAAAATGGCTGTACAGGCTCCTGTCTTGGCATGCAATGCAATCCACTATGTATTTGTAGAGTATATGTCACTCTTTCACTGGGGTCCAACCTAGTTAATAATGTTTTCTTTTTCTTTCACACGCCTCCACTGATCATATCCAAGTCTTCCAAATTCAGGTCATGTTGGCACCACAAATTGCAGCTGCAAGTTGGGAGATCTACTTCCAGATGACATTAAATGTTCGAGGCGCCGGCGTTTTCTTTTATTCTATTCCTTAATGAACGTCTTCTCCTCTGGCACTCGTTGCCTCTTCACATCAAGAGCAGAATCCACATCCAGCCTGTGAAATTTTCAGGATTTCTTTATCTTCCACATTTGACAGATTCTGGCGGGTTGCGGCTGGCTGGCTCCTCACCCTGTGCGATCTCTACAAATGAAACAGCCTGACTGAACTAGAGGGGTGTCTAATACAGCCTCCAGCAATACTCTAAGATAACTTTAGCAATGAATAGCAAGGCTGACACTCCTGGAGTGTTTCAACAAACCATGAAAGGATGACCAGCAAAGGATTGTGTGAAGGCCCAGCCTTTATACTGCCAGCCTTCAAAGAAAGCAGCTAGATGATTTGCATAACAAATGTATGCAAATCCCTCAGCAGCAGAGCAGGTCTGAAACTTGCAAAGCAAAGCCAGGTCTCTTATCCAGAGACCTGCATCCTTCAGACACAAGGAATGGTCAAACAGCTGTCTGCCTGTGCAGCCAGCTGAGCGGATCCTTACACAAGTGGTGTCATCTATTGCGAAGAGCGTTGGGTCAAGGGTCCACCTGACCACGGATGCCTGGTCTGCCAAGCACGGGCAGGGCCGCTACATTACGTACACAGCCCATTGGGTCAACCTGGTGACCGATGGCAGCAAGCAGGGAGTACGTGGCTGCGCAGCGGACCGACTTGTCACACCTCCACAGCTTGCAGGCAGGCCTCCAGCCTCCTCCTCTCTGCCTGCTACATCATCTTCGCTGTCGTCATCCTCCTCCCCCTCCTTGGCTGGTGCCGCGATCTCCTCTCCAGCTACACAGCCCCCGCACCCCAGGGCTTATGCTGCATGCCAGGTAGGACGGTGTCACACAGTGTTAGACATGTCTTGCCTCAAAGCGGAGAGTCACACTGGAGCAGCTCTCCTGGCTGCTCTTAACAAACAGGTGGAGCAATGGCTGACCCCGCACAAGCTTGAGATCGGCAACGTGGTGTGTGACAACGGCAGCAATCTCATTTCCGCGTTGAATTTGGGAAAGCTGACACATGTACCCTGCATGGCACATGTGCTGAATCTGGTCGTGCAAAGATTTGTGTCCAAGTACCCAGGCTTAGAGGACGTCCTGAAGCAGGCCAGGAAGTTGTGTGGGCATTTCAGGCAGTCTTACACGGCCATGGCATGCTTTGCGGACATTCAGCGTAGAAACAACTTGCCAGTGAGACGCCTGATTTGCGATAGCCTGACTCGCTGGAATTTCACCCTGCTGATGTTCTCTCGCCTGCTAGACCAGGAGAAAGCCGTCACCCAGTACCTGTATCATTACAGTACAAGGACACAATCTTGTAAGATGGGGATGTTGTGGCCCAACAACTGGACACTGATGCGAAATGCATGCAGGGTCATGGAGCTCTTTGAGGAGGTTTCCAAACTGGTGAGTCGCGCTGAGGGCACCATCAGCGACTTGTTTCCCTACGCTTACTTCCTGGAGCGTGCCGTGCGTAGAGTGGTGGATACAGCTGTGGAGGAGCGTGAACCAGAACAGTTACGGCAGCAGGAGTCGTGGGAGCGATTTACATCCGAACCAGATGTTGCCACAACACCTGCGGCAGCACAGAGGGGGGAGGACGAAGAAGAGAAGTCATGTGGGGAAGGAGAGGAGTCAGACTCTGATGATGATGATGAGGAAGGTGTTTCTGTGGAGGAGGAAGAGGCGGCGGAAGAAGAACAACCGCGGCAGCCGTCACAGGGGGCTTCTGCTGCTCCACGTTCCCGTGGTATTGTTCGTGGCTGGGGGGAGGAAGAGGAGTTGCGTCCCATCACTGAGGAAGAGCAAGAGGAGATGGAGAGTACGTCTGCATCCAGCTTGGTGCAGATGGCCTCTTTCATGTTGTCCAGCCTGTTGAGTGACCCCCGTATCAAAAAACTCAAGGCGAATGACCTGTACTGAGTGGCCACGCTACTAGACCCTCGGTACAGGCACAAAGTGGCGGACCTTTTACCAACTCAACACAAGGCGGAAAGGATGCAGCACTTGCAGAACAAGCTCTCGATGATGCTTTACAATGCGTTTAAGGGTGATGTGGCTGCACAACGCAATCAAGGTACCACTGGCAGTAATCCTCCTCCTCCCAAGTGCACGCAGGCAAGGACAGGACGCTCCAGCGATCTCAGGGTGATGTCGGACATGCGGACATTCTTTAGTCCAACTCCTCGCCATAGTCCTTCCGGATCCACCCTCCACCAACGCCTGGACCGGCAGGTAGCCGACTACCTGGCCTTGAGTGTGGATGTAGACACTGCGAGCAGCGACGATGAACCCTTGGACTACTGGTTGCGCAGGCTTGACCTGTGGCTAGAGCTGTCCCAATTTGCCATACAACTTCTCTCTTGCCCTGCCGCAAGCGTCCTGTCAGAAAGGACCTTCAGTGCAGCTGGAGGCATTGTCACTGAGAAGAGAAGTCGCCTAAGTCACGATAGTGTTCAGTACCTGACCTTTATCAAAATGAATGAGGAATAGATCACGGAGGGAGGGCTACTGCACGACCGAAGACTAAGTCAGTCCCCACACACAGCATCTCTGCCTGCAGGCCACTTGCCTTCTCCGCCACCAACAGGGTCCAGGATTCTAGGCGGATTCCTGAATTTTTAAGGCCGCTGCTAGCAGCGTCCGCTACACTAATTTTTCTGGTGCGTGTACATGCCTGCCTAATTTTTCTGGCTGCACTGCGGGCTGCTGCAACAAAAAAACAAAAGGCATGTACATGTGCCCATCCCCCTTCGTGATCATTACCTTGCCGCGGTGAAGGGGCTTGCGTATCACAATGAAGCAATGACCGCCGGCTATTTGAGTGTCTCTGGTGGGGGTGGCACACCAAAGATAATAAGGTCGTTGCTTCATTGTGGTCAGACCAAATTTGATCAGCTTGACAGTCACTGTTCTGTCATTCAGCTACATCAGCCGGGCGACCATATGGGCTGTAAAGCCACCGTCACCTGCACTCTCGTCATGGTATGCACCAGTCCAGCATGGTCGTCACTACACAAATGGCTGTTTGCAGTCACTGCATACCTTTCACTGCATCTGTGACTGTACATTGTATTATACCTGGCAGTCAGTGCATAACTTGCACTTGAATGGATGGCAGACTTGCCCTCCATAACTGATTCCCGTTAAAGGATTTAAAGTTGATTCATTTCAATTAGGGCCTCAAAAGTCCTCCTGAGTCCTGTATTGTTATTTTTGGTCACTACCTCGGGGCGGGCATACCTGCTGCCCTCCTTGCCTGGATGTGTGGTGGTAGCCGTTTCTTAGGCTCCAACTCTGGACCGGAATCACACCAGGAAGGGTTCCCCCGCCATTACCCATGGTCAGTGGTCACAATGGCAGACTTGACCTCCATAACAGATTCTTGCTGGAGACCAACCTGGTGAATCGCAGTGAAGGCACCATCAGACTTGTCCTCCATAACTGATTCCCGTTAAAGGATTTAAAGTCAACTCATTCCAAAAACAGCAGGGCCTCCCGAGTCCCGTATTGTTATTTTTGGTCACTACCTCGGGGCGGGCATGCCTGCTGCCCTTCTTGTCTGGATGTGTGGTGGTAGCCGTTTCTTAGGCTCCAAGTCCGGAACGCAATAGAAACTGGCCATTACCCGTGGTCAGTGGTCACTAGTCACCACGGGGCGGGCATGCCTGCTGCTCTCCTTGCAATGGATGTGCGGTGGTAGCCGACCATTTGTTAGGCTCCAACTCCGGACCGGAATCACAACAGGAAGGGTTCCCCCGCCATTACACTTGGTCACAACGGCAGACTTGCCCTCCATAGTAGATTCTCGTTGCAGGTACTGAACAGCAAGTAGAAATTGTAATGTAAAAAAAATAGATGTAAGCTTTAACAATGGTAGAGAAAGAACCATCGAAAGTTGATAAGGCAGACAGACATTACCTAACCAGACATCACTGATTGAGGAAGAGCAATCCTCGCCATAGTGTGCAGTAGTCCAGCACGGCCGTCACTACACAAACAGCTGTTTGCGGTGCGTTACACAGTGAGTTTGGTGTGTCAGTGTGAAGCAGTACACTAATTACACTACCTGATTGATGTATACGCATGCAAGATGTTTTAAAGCACTTTAGGCCTGCAATTTAGCATGCAATGTGATTTCTGCCCTTAAAACGCTGCTTTGCGTCACATCCAGATTTTTCCCCGGGACTTTTGGCGTGTATCCCACTCCGCCATGCCCCCCTTCAGGTGTTAGACCCCTTGAAACATCTTTTCCATCACTTTTGTGGCCAGCATAAGTGTTTCTAGTTTTCAAAGTTCGCCTCCCCATTGAAGTCTGTTGCGAACCGAACTTTCCGTGGAGGGTTCGCGAACCGAAAATCGGAGGTTCAGAATCAGAATCAGAATCGTTTATTTCGCCAAGCATGATTGCTCATGCCCGGAATTATTTTTGGCACATACATATAGTTCGGGAGAAAGACATATAAAGGGGACATATAATAGAGAAATGGATCGATGTCAGCAACAGCAGAAGCAATCAATTGCATTACATTACATTATATAACATTCTAGTCCGTTAATTGACCCCGAGATGACCAGTGGTTAATCTTGTGGGCTGGGTGGTTCGGTCGACTGTTCGGCCATGGCCCGGCTTGTTCCACCGTTCGTTAGGGCTTGCACCGATGGAAGTATGTGGAGGGAGTTTAAGTAGCTGACCGCCGATGGGAAAAAAGAGTTCCTGTGTCTAACAGTCTTTGCGGGGATGGCTCGAAGTCTCCGGCCTAGCGGAAGCAAGCTGAAGTATCGGTGGCCTGGGTGTGAGGGGTCGTTAGCGATCCTCAGTGCCCTGGATTTCAGTCTTTTGTTGTACAGTAGTGCAAGTGAGGGGAGGGGGCACCCAATGATCCTCTCCGCCGACCTAATGACCCTCTGTAGTTTGAGCTTGTCACTGGCGGTGGCTCCAGCGTACCAGACCAGGATGGAAGAGCAGAGGATTGACTCAGTGGTGGCCGAGTAGAAGCTGGTCAGAATTTCTCGGGTCATGCCGACCTTCCTTAGCTGTCGGAGGAAGTAGAGTCTTTGCTGGGCTTTCCGTTGGATGGCAGTGATATTGGGCTTCCAACTGAGATCACTGGAGATAGTAGTGCCCAGAAGACGGGCACAGGGCACTCTAGCTACCTCAGTGCCATCAATATAGATTGGGGGAGGGGTGGGGGCCGACCTCCTGAAGTCAATTATTAGCTCGACAGTTTTAGCAGTGTTAAGCACCAGCCTGTTCTCCTTGCACCAGTTGCAGATTCTCTCCACCTGCTGACGGTACTCCTGGACGTTATCCTTAGTGACAAGGCCGACAACGGTGGTGTCATCGGCGAACTTGATGACCTTGACTGAGTCTGCCTCCGATCTGCAGTTGTTCGTGTAGAGGGAGAACAGTAGTGGAGACAGCACACAGCCCTGAGGGGCGCCTGTGTTTGTTGTCACTGCTTTGGTTCACGACATCTCTATGTCTGTTTGCTGATGATTTCTATTATCATATGAAGACTTTTCTTGATATCTTGTGCGGCTTCGAGCTACCGTATAACAGGGTGCAACAAAGGCAGACCATAAAAAGTTAAGTAGAAAACATTACCCTCCTTTTTTTTCAGATGGTTGAATATTCCCTACCTGCGTGTATCCACCTATAGTATTTCTATGGCATTCCATCTTTACACTGTTCATCGAATGGTGGCTGTAACGATGAGAAGCAGAAGAAAGAAAAATATATATTTAGAAAAAAATAAACATTTATATAGCACCTTTTAAATTAATCTGAACTGCCGCTGCACCCACTAAAATTACTTTCCTCAACATTTTTTTTATATTGCTTCCCTTTTAACCTCTTGAGGACTGCATTGTTAAACCCCCCTAGTGACCAGGCCATTTTATGTAAAATTGGCCACTGCAGCTTTAAGGCCAAGCTGCAGGGCTGCACAACACAGCATACAAGTGATTCCCCCCCCCCCTTTTCTCCCCACCAACAGAGCTTTCTGTTGGTGGGGTCTGATCGCTCCCCCCCATGTTCATTTTTTTTTTACAAATATTTTTGTTTATTTCTTTTTTAAATAAAAAAACGTATTTCTTTAAAGATTTTCCCTCCCTGCCTCCCCCCGCTCCGCCCCTCAAGCAAGAGATGCGCGCGCAACCTGCGCACGATCTACTGCAAACTGCTGCCCCAGGACTTTACGCCGATCAGAGTTAGGCGGTCCTGGGGCCGCCGCCACGGACACGCCTATCGGCGTGACGCGGTCGGCAAGCAGTTAAGGCTCACCGCCATCAAAGACTAGCAGCACACAGAGCCGGGTCTCCAAGACTCCCTGACTTAAGGAGACCCAGTCCTGCACTGCCTTAAACAGGCCTGGATTTACATCACTGGAGCCTATAGGCACAGGTGTTCTGGCACCCTAGACTTCGCCCTCTATGAACCTACAAACACCTGCCGAACCGCACCACAAGTTTGCTGGCTGTCCCGGCTGTCACTTGCAGAGACCTGGTTGAGTGAGTAACCTCTCATTTACTCTCCTCTCGTGTCAGGGCTTCCCTCACCATGAGTGCATGCCCACAAACACCATACATCCTTACCTAAAATGGCGGATGGACGCTCAGTAAGGGCAGAATATCCCAGTGGGTGAAGGAGCCTACCTATCAACTGGCCTACCTATCAACTGGCCTCTGTACAAAAAGACTTCCTGTCCCGCACACGCAGGGATGGTCGTAGTCAGCCAACTTCGCTACGCTGGAAATACACATAGTTTTACGCAATTATGCTTTGCCAAACTACGGCTCCGAAAATAAATATTCGCTTCATAAGCAATTCGTAGAATACGCGTTAAAATACTCAATTACGCGTAGTGCAAAGCGTAGTGTATGCGGATACTTATGCCCGTATGTAAAAAATTGTACGCATTAATTTCTTTATAAATGCATTTACTGGGAACCCTTCTATGCATACATTCCCCTTTCCAATGCGTAAATTTGTAAGCATACAATCGCATGCGGAAAATTAGACGCGAGTAACGCATTCGTAGTTCACTACGCAATACACATGTTAACTATGCATAGTGGGCGTAAGCTATGCGTAGCGGTACTTCGCTACGCGTAAATTCGTAAGCGTAGTTTTGAAACTTCGCCTATGAACTACGATGCGTAGATGCGAACTACGATGCGTAAATTCGCACTGGCGTAGTTTCTGCTCATCCCTGCGCACACGCCCTAAACACGTCAGATGCCAAAGCTCAGTCAGAATGACTGCAGCCAGCAGCCGAACAAGCAATCTTTCTCTACAGGAAAAAAGCGTCTGGCAAGGTTATCCAAAGACACTGAGTCATGTTCCCATTCACTGATCCCAGGGCTACCGGGGGACAGCACGGGGGCATGGGGGCGAGCCCGCGATCACGTGCGGGAGCGTGCTGAAGCGCGGCACCGCAGCAGAGCAGCCGCCCGGACGTGTGCTTCACGTCCGGGCGACAGAAATGGTTAAATGGTATTAGTTGAAAAGGACGCCAGAGCCGCCTGTGTAAAAAGGGCACTGCCTTAGACTTCAATGTTGTTTGCCACAATTTGCAGCTGAAAGCTGTGAAAATGGGGATGGTAATTTTATTATGGCAACATCAGGGCAACGGTTATTTCATCAGGGTTATATCATGGACATGTTTCAGTTACAATAGGAGGGACCTAATTTTTACACAAAAACACTATTAAAATGCAGCTACAACAATGATGCTAAATACTGTTTATATCTTTGACATAGAATACGGCTACGACGACCACAGAAAATCAGATATATTGTTTTAAAATAACAGCTACAACGACCTTGGCGAATACTATTTATATGAAAATGCGACAACAACAATGATAAATACTGGTAATAGCTTTGTCTTTGATATAAAATGCTGCCAAAATCAATTACACCAAATACTGGTTATAGCCTTCAAAAAGTGCAGCTACAACAATCTCACTGAATACCATGGTTAAGGTTAGGCACCACCATGAGGGGTTCAAGAGAACCAGAGACGAAGCACCCTCATGTATTTTACCATATGTATCAATGGGAACATGACGGTAAACACCTACTCTGCTCTTTGCTTCATTCTTCACTGCTCAGTCTGCCTGTAATCAGCTCTGATAAGAATCCCCGACTGAGCATTCAGTCTAGCTTTGCCCCAGAATGATTATAGCTGAGTCAGTCTTCTGTGATGTCTTTTCAAGCCCAAGTCTGCCCCCTTGAGGCTCTGATTTCCTGCTATGTATCCTCGTAGCAGGAAACCAGAGCCAGGAGAGGGCGGGCTTGAATGTTCCCATTGATATATATGGTAAAATACATGAGGGTGCATCGTCTCTTGTTCTCTTTAAGGTTAGGCACCACCATGAGGGTGTTAAGGTTAGGCACCATTATAGGGTGTTTAGGTTAGGCATCACCCTGGGGGGTTAAGGTAAGGCACCACCATGGGGGATTAAGGTAAGGCACCACCTTGGGGGGTTAAGGTAAGGCGCCACCATGGGGGGTTAAGGTTAGGCACCACCTTGGGGGGTTAAGGTTAGGCACCACCATGGGAGTTAAGGTTAGGCACCACCATGGGGGGTTAAGGTTAGGCACCACCATGGGGGGTTAAGGTTAGGTCCACCGTGGGGGGGAGTGGGGATTATGTTAGGCATCACCATGGGGGGGGGGGTTAGGTTATACACCACCATGGGGGGAGGGTTAAGGTTAGACACCACTACCGGGAGTTATGGTTAGACACCATCATGGGGATTGAGGTTAGACACCACCATTGGGGGTTAAGGTTAGGCACCACCATGGGGGGTTGAGGTTAGGCACCACCATGGAGGGTTAAGGTTAGGCCCCACCATGGGGGGTTAAGGTTAGGCACCATCATGGGGGGTTAAGATTAGACACCACCATGGGGGATTAAGATTAGACACCACCATGGGGGGTTAGGCACCACCATGGGGGGTTTAGGTTAGGCACACCACGGGGGAGTGGGGATTATGTTAGGCATCACCATGGGGGGTTATGGTTAGACACCACCATGGGGGGAGGGTTAAGGTTAGGCACCACTATCGGGGGTTATGGTTAGACACCACCATGAGGAGTTGAGGTTAGACACCACCATTGGGGGATTAGGTTAGGCACCACCATGGGGGTTGAGGTTAAGCACCACCATTGGGGATTTAGGCTAGGAAACACCATGGGGGGTTGAGGTTAGGCACCCCCGTGGGGGGTTGAGGTCAGGCACCACCGTGGGGGGCACTTAAGGTTAGACACCACCAATGGGGGGTTTACGGTTAGGCATGGGTAGAGTGGGGGTTCTGTGTGAGAGTAGGATTAGGTAATAGTAAAATATTGGTAAAGATTAGTGTTATTTTACCATTGGAATTAACTTGTAGAGTATCAATAATTTTATCAATATCTAATAGTGGCTATAACTAGTAGAAAATCAGGAATTTGGCTGATATTTTAATGGCAGATACAACTACTAGAATATCTGTAATCTTACCAATATTCTAATGTTGGCTATATCAGGTGCCCTTTTAAAACAAATCTTTTTTTCGGCTATATTCGGCACCCTTTTATAATAGAAATCACTTTTTCTGGCTATGTCCGAGGCCCTATCACTTTTCTTGGCTATATCTGGAGCCCTTTTATAACCATAATCCCATTTATAGGCTACATCAGGAGCCCTTTTTTCTAGGCATTTGATATAGCAGAGAAAAGTAATAGGGCGCCTGATATAGCCGGAAAAAGCCATGTCTGTTATAAAAGGGTGCCGGACACAGCCGAATGGGTCGAACCAGGAAAATCAGTGACAACAATGGTTACTATAACATCAGCATCATATAGCACCTGTATTTAGGTTGAATGGTTCCTGTAGATGTGTTCCTTTTTTGGCACACAAAAGGCTACATGTGTGCAGTCCATAGCACCAAGTTTGAAAAATTTGTATTTCACTTTATGCCACTCTGCCCTTGTTCCTGGCAGCCGTCTATGGTTTTGGACGATGGACCTTATAGCTGCTCAAATTTTTGTGATCATGCGAGAGTGATGATTGCCACGCCCTACAGATTTGTTGAACAAAGCCTTTGCCCAAAAATATGCAGTGCTGTTAAAAAGCTTTACCATAACAGGTACAGCTCTACTTCTAACAGTTTTGTTTTCTAGCCTGTCACCTAGCTCCTCGTACAGAGCGAGAATTGTATTTCTGGTAAGTCTAAACCTCACTACCTCTTTCTGCCTCTGTAAAATTATCTAAAAACCGTTCTAGTGTCAAAAACCTGTATGGTTCTTGCCTTTTGCATGATTGCTAATTCAGTAAAGGTCCAGCCTGTATGAACCCTCTATAACAGTAATTATAGATTGATGGTACACCTTAAATTGAATCAGAGCAGCTCTACACCTGCTACTCAATCTGACTCTGAAATATACTTGTCTGAGTTGCAATTACCTCGATTATCCCCTGACCAGCGTGAAATATTAGATGCCCCTTTGTCACTAGAAGAATTAAATATAGCAATCGCATCGTTCCCAAATAAAAAAGCCCCTGGGCTAGATGGTATTCCCATCAAAATATACAAAAGATTTGACGAAGTAATCACTCCGCTCTTGTTGCAGACTCTCACAAACGCTTTCGACACTGGCTCCCTTCCTACCTCCATGCAGGAGGCTTTAATTATCGTTTTCCCCAAGCCTGGCAAGGACCCACTGTACTGTGACTCATACAGGCCAATCTCTCTTCTTCCAACTGACATTAAGATCCTGGCTAAAGCCTTGGCCATTAGATTAAATTCAGTAATACTATCACTCATTCACCCTGACCAAACAGGCTTTATGCCAGGTAAAAACACTGCTATGAATGTTAGACGTCTTTGTACGAACATTCAAGCACATCACGCGAACTTTGGCAATACAGTTGTAGCATCACTGGACATGGCCAAGGCTTTTGACACGGTAGAATGGCCATATCTCAGGGCGGTCCTTGCCAGGTTTGGATTTGGTGACACATTTTGCAAGTGGGTACATATGCTTTACAGCTCGCCGAAAGCCCGAGTCTGCACCAATGGCTGGATCTCAGAAACTTTTGCTCTGGGACGCGGAACAAGGCAGGGGTGCCCCCTCTCTCCCCTATTATATGCTTTGGCTGTGGAACCCTTGGCCTGTCGCATTAGAGCTCACCCCCAAATTCGCGGCCTCAGTACAGCTCACACGGAAAAAAAGATAGGTTTGTACGCCGACACAATTCTTTACCTCGCAGACCCCCAAGACTCCTTGTCCTGTGCACTGTCCACCATTGAGGAATCCGGCTACTACTCTGGCCTTAAACTTAATAAATCGAAATCTGTCCTTATGTATCTAGATCGAGAGTCTTCCACTGCCTCTCCTCCGCACACCGACCTCCAAACAGTCCAATCATTTAAATATCTGGGAGTACAGATAAGCCTTCCCCCACAAACCTACCTACAATCTGAAATCCTTCCTTTAATACAATTAGTTCAATCTAAATGTAAAGCATGGTCCAGGCTTTACCTCTCTGTTGTTGGCAAAATCAACCTAGTCAAGATGGTACCGCTACCCAAGCTATTGTATATCCTACACCAATCCCCCATATATATACCGGTCCATTTTTTAAGAGACTTCGCTCACTGAGCACCGCTTTCATTTGGAATAATAAAAGAGCTAGAATCAAACACTCCCAAACCCCAATGATATGGGTGGTCTCGCACTTCCATCAATACAACATTACTACTTAGCAGCCCAATTGCAGCATTTGGCCTCTTGGTTTGTAACCGGTAATCTATATAACCCTGAAGCTTTGGGGTACAGCCTGGACCTTAATAAAGAAAGTGTTGCCCTTGACTTACTCAGAGGCGTGACACCCCCCTACTTAAAACAAATACCATCCTATCCCAAGCGCATCAGATTTGGAAGCGTGCCTCCAAGTTATACCCCCTCCAAAATTATGACCCGCGTACTCCCCTATGGCGCAACCCAGCACTTCCCGAATTTTACACAATACCCGACCCTCAATACTGGGAAAAAGGTGGCATTATATTCATAGAGCAAATAATACATAAGGGGAAATTTATAGACATCTCTAATCTTCGCAAATGCTTCCCTACCTTTAACATACAACACTTTCGCTACCTCCAGCTACAGCATGCCTTCCATGCCCAGTTCGGAAAAACCCCAATTCACGCTGTTCCCCCTCCTATCCTCACTATATTGGTAAAAGGCCCAGCTAAACACCTTATCGGGGACCTATACAAGGAATTGGTCCTAAGTAAAGCGTTGGACCGCATGGAACCAGTTAAAGAAAAATGGGTAAAAGAAGGTCTTGACTTGCAAACTGAAGATTGGGAAGATGCCTTGGAGGCCCCAAAAAAGGTCTCTGTATGTATTAAGCATAGAGCTACTCAAGTATATGTCCTACACCAGGCATACCTGACCCCCAACCAGAATAATTAAATATAAAAAAGATATTCCTGATGCATGCCCCAAATGTGGAGGTGTTTCCCCCACCTTCTTCCATTTAATTTGGCATTGTCTCCCTGTCCACACTTTTTGGCTGCAAATAATAAACTTCCTACACGATAAAATGGGGTGCCCAGTAAAAAAAAAAATTTAATCAGAGCACTCAGTATATGATTTTATATAAAAAATTGTATTTGCTTATCATACAGCATATATACAAAATATGAACAGTTCCAAGTAGCATTTCCTTCTAACAGTATTCCATCTCACCAGGCCTTTATAGCCAAGCAATCATCAATCTTCAACTTCTAATGCTCTCTCTTCACTAACCTGGTAATCTCTTATCTTTTAACTTGATGTCCTCTTTTGTCTGTTCTTTCCTTGTATTCCCTCAGGCCCAATTTTCTCTTAGGGCCCTTTTCCACTAGCAATCGCTAGCGTTCACGCTGAACGCTAGCGATTGCTGAATCGCAATTACCGGCGATTCCCCGACGTTCGCGGCCGCGATTTTGCTATGCTATGCACTGCATAGCAAAATCGCGGCAATTATCACTCCGCCGCGCGTTCGCGTTCCCGGCAAAAATGAATCGCGGTAGTGGAAATGACCTACCGCGATTCCCATGTTAAAAAGCAAACCGTAGCGATTGTAAAATCGCTAGCGGTTTGCGTTTTTGCGATTCAGCCAGCGCTGGTGGAAAAGGGCCCTTAGTGCTGTCTTGATCTTCTCTCAGCTGGTGCGTCAACCAGTGATCGGAGTTTGTTAAAGAAGTGAAAGTCCCTTTCAGTCCTATCACTTCTCTGGTTACTCCCATTCCAATTGTTTCTTCTCCAGCTGTTTCAGATCAGAGCTTCTTATAGCAAAGCCTCTTTCAATGGCTTGTCTTCATCAGGGGCGTAACAATACAGTCTGCAAGGGATGCAGCCGCGGGGGAGCCCCCAGGACCGTTTTGGGGGCAGGAGCCGGAAATGGATGCAGCGCATGGGGGGGAGCAATGTCCACATACAGTAGCGGGGACGGGGGGGGGGGGGGGAACACCCTCTCCCTTACCTTGGGCTCCCCCATCAGCTCTTACTCCTCCGGCATTAATTAGCAGCAGCAGCACGTTCCACGCCGGAAGTTCTTCTCTGTATCAGCTCCCAACTACACTACTTTCTGTTTATCAGTAAGTAGCATCAGGCGCTGATTCAGAGAGGATTCGGCCTCCGACGTGGAATGCATTTACCATGCCGCTTCTGCTGATTAAAGTGAACCTCCGGACTAAAAATCGACTCAGCAGCACTGAAAAGGCTTGGTGTTTCTTTAACAGTTTCACAGCATCAGAACTTTGTTTCTCTTATACAAGCCTCATTTTTAGCTGCACAGAAGAAAACTGCCCGGGCTTTTTTCCCCTGATGCTGTTCAAAGCATGATGGGATTTCTGATGTTGTTCTCGTTCGGCTGTTTTGGTGCAATTTTTTTTTTTTACATTTTGAATTTGACATTTGAAGCCTAGCGTGTGCAGCTGGGAGGGGTAATCAGGACACAGGACAGTTGGAATCGTGTCTCCTGCTCCTTGTCACCTCCTTTCAACCAGAAAGATGGCTGCCCCCATGACAAAGATGGCAGCCCCCATGAATCACAAACATTTGCCTGTTCTTTTAAAACAGTGTGGGTAAGAGATTATATTACCTATCTATTTTAATTAGCATAACTAATGTAACTTGATGACAGTATGTTTGTTTAGGCTGAAGTTCCCCTTTAATTAATGCCGGAGGAGGAAGCGCTGACAGGGGAGCCCAAGGTGAGGGAGGGGGGGAGTGGGTCCCCCTCCCCGCTGCTGTGTGTGGGCATTGCTCCCGTCTCATGCACTGCCTCCTCTCCTTGCTATACTGCGGGCACCCATGGCTGGCTATACTGGGAGCACCCATGCCTAGCTATACTGAGGGCACCTATACCTAACTATACTGTGGGCACCCATTGTCTACTCAGCGAGGCACAATTATACCTTGGTATGCAAAGTGCCCGTCACTCGACAAGAAGTATTGTGCAAAGTGATCCCAATTCCTCTGGGCCTGAATCCTCCCCCTTGTTGCAAATCAGCAAATTTGGGGCAAGTACTCCTGGTCAATATGCCGTAGGTTGTACCCTTGCTCTTGTCCAACAAAATTGTGGAGGATGCAAGCTGCCAGGGGCGTAGCAATAGGGGGTGCAGAGGTAGCAACCGCATTGAGGCCCTTGAGCCATAGGGGCCCCAAAGGGCCCTCCTCTAACTACAGTATTAGCGCTCTATTGGTCCTGTGCTCATAATAACCACTTCTATAGATACTTTGAATAGTGGTAATCATAAACCAACTGTTCCCCATCACCTTCTTGCACCTCTGACACTGTAGTTGCCATTGGCAGGTTTTGGTGCGCTGTTGCAATTGTTATGTATGGAGTGCTGGGGGGGCCCCGTTATAAAACTTGCATCTGGGCCCACAGCTCCTTTGCTACGCCACTGCAAGCTGCCTTCACTAAAGCTGTTGCATAGACATGGTTCAGCTGTAGTGGCATGTCCACATGATGCCAAATTCGACCATCCTACGAGCCCTTGTCAACCGATAATTGAACCCTCCACATGATGCCAAATTCGACCATCCTACGAGCCCTTGTCAACCGATAATTGAACCCTCTGCGGTCGAGGCCTCTCTACCCATACGGCCTTATCACATGGTGTGACAAGGCAAAGGCCTCGTTGCCAACAAACACGTAGGGACAGCTGGGCAATCTTTTTCCAGGCCATTGCTTGTCCCTGGGGATGTCCAGTCTGTTCTCATTCAGTAGTCTATATAACTTGCACCACTGGAATATCCACGAGTAACTGGAATTGCCATAGGAGCCAACGTCCGCATCAATGAAATTGTAGTCTGCGTCGGCTACAGCCAGGAGGACCAAACTTAAGTATATTTTACAGTTAAAATATAGACTGCCACTCCTCGCTGGTTTCTGTAGCTGGGCATGATTTCCGTCAATGGCTCCCTAGGCAGTTCAGGAAGTGGCACCTGTCCCAGAACAGTTCAGCAACCTCCATACCCTTTGTAGAATCGGGAACCGGCATGTACTTCTCGATGAGCTTGTTCCAGATCACCCAACTTGTCCTGGTGACGATATTGCTGACGGTACTCTTGCCCACTCGAAAAGTCAGGTGGAGACTCGTGTAGCTCTGACCAGTCGCCTGGTACCTGTAAATAATGACAACTTTTTATTTTATTTTATTTTTTTTTCCACAATTGAAAAAATTAAGACAAAATGGAGAAGTATACGGGACAGTTTAGTCAAGGAACTGAAGGTGGAGAGAGCTGACCAGAGGAGTGGATGTGGTGCTTTGTAAAGGACCCTATACTGCCATACACGTCTACTCGGCTTCTTAAAGGGAACCAGAGAGGAACGGGGGGTGAAAAAAGGAAAAGATTTCATACATGCCTGGGGTTTCTTCCAGCCCCATAAGCCTGAATCGCTCCCACGCCGCCGTCCTCAGCTTCCTGGATCCGCCGGTACCGGGCCCGTCACTTCCGGCGGACGCGGCCAATTGTCCGCATCACAGGGGCTCCCTCCATACACGTACGCATGCGGCTGCGCAGTAGGCAGCCACATGCGTATCAGTATGGAGAGAGCACCCTGTGATGCGGAAAATTGGCCGCGTCCGCCGGCCGACTCGCGGCAATGACGGGACCTGGTGGCAGCGGATCCAGGCAGCAGAGGACGGCGGCGTGGGAGCGATCCGTGCGTATGGGGCTGGAGGAAGCCCCAGGTATGTATGTGTCATCCTCTCTGGTTCCCTTTAAGACCACTCGTGCAAGCGAGAGGGTGAGTGGCGATTTTTATAACACATACTTTCAACCGCTGTTATGTATCTGCTACCAAAAAATTGTAACTTTGCAACTCCTTATTCTTTAGGAAACGCAAGTGCTCCTGTACTTTTTCATCATGTAACCATTGTTGTTTCTTTTTTATCCATAGTACTGAAGATAATTATTTTATGCACTCTTGGATGACTCAATTGCCCTGGAGATTAGGGATTCAACTACTGAAACCTCTATGGAAGCATTGTCAATTATTAACGTGGGTGACATAGCATAAGATGATGATTCTCTTGCATCAGAGGAACCAATAGCACTAACATCAACCCCCACCCCACGACCTGCCACAGAACCTGCCACTGAACAAGCAAGTACAGAAACCGCTCATTCAGAACAGCGACAACCATCTACTCGTCTCTCAGCTGCTCGTGGGCAGGCCAGAACAGCAAATGTTCCGATAGCTGGAGCTGTTTCCAGGCTTGTGGGTATGATGTGAAATCAGGAACTATGGTTTCCAGAAGGCTACAGGAGCATGCAAGTGCAAGTATGTCACAGCAATATGTGGGACATATTGAAAGCCTTAAAAACCATTTGGCCGAAGCCAACCAACAACTGTTAAAGAAAAGGCAGCTGTTTTAGGAGCAGTTGCAAGCTGAGAGACAAAATTTTCAAGTAGAAAGGAGGCATTTTTAAGAGCAGCTTCATAATATTGGCCTAGAACATCGCCAGGAGATTGCACGCCTGATGCAGCACCAGAACAGCCAACTGTACTATTCAGTTATGTCGCTTTTGTCACTTCTGGAACAAGTCCCATGACATAGGCAAATACATTGCCAATTTAGCTTACTTGAGGCTATCAAAAGTCATTTAGATTACTCAACACCACCAAGTAGGCCACCAAGCACATGGCAACCATCTCTCACTCAGCCATACCAGGGTCCATCTCCCTCTCAGTCATACCAGGGTTACCATCCAGGCCCTTGTTTCCCTCCCTCTACTGCAGAGCGTTCCTTATACCCAGAGGGCCCACTTATACCCAACTAACACAAGGTGATGGCATACAATGGCATACAAACAAGCACTCCTACTATGACTTCACAGAACACTAGTGGCAACTTCCTTTTCCTCCTGAGCAAGTGCTATTTTTCAATACTTTTGCTACCTGCCCTTCAGGACTAGGTGATCAACACAGTTTGTCCATCCTCAAGTGAGTGGGCTTGTGCTGATCCTTGCCCTTGAAGAACAGGTAGCTAAAGCTAATGAGTCATGCTAGTAAGTCAGACAGTGTGTGAGATACACTAGGTTTGTTATATTTTATAGTTTAGTACTGTTTTAAGGTTGTTCTATTACATTTCTCAGGACCTGCACCTCAACTACTTTGCACTTTTGAAGTTTGCTGCTCAGGGGTGCAGAATACCTCATTGTCCCAGGCACCCTGGTTCACTAGCTTTGCTACCTGCCCTTCAGGACCAGGTGATTAACACAGCTCCATCACAGCTTTTTCATCTACAACTGAGAGGCCTTGTGATGATCCTTGGTCTTGAAAGCCAGGTAGCTAAAGCTAGTCAGGCACTGTATGCCACATGGTTGAGGCTGACCTGGCCCCTCCCAAGCCATGGCCAGTGGGACAATGCGACAATGGGTAAGACGTGGTCTGGACAAGAGGTGAGGGAACAAACACAATGGAAATGACTTGTAAACAACACAAAAATTTCTGAGCAGAAACTTGAATTTCCGAACCTGAGCTACTCTTCCAAGTTGGAAGTTTACATTTTGTTTTACCTACCATGTTGGTAGTTTTGTTAACAAAAAAAAAAAAAAAGTTTCTTTTTTCGGATAAAAACATTGGCCTCCTTATCAATACAAAGAGCAAAGTGGTATAGCTATAGCATATATTACATACTGCAAGGTGATCGGGAGTTGCTCCTCCCAGGTGATGGCCTTCCTCAAATGGGTGTCTTTCTTCTGAAGATCGGGCCTCACCATCTCCAGAAGTTTATCAGAGCCTGAAAACAAAAGGACATCACCATGAGCCGCATGACATATGTGCGGACTGGACAAGGTAATTATAGGTAAAAAAGGTTAAAAAGGGTACTTACAAACTGACAGACATCTGGCAGTACTAAAAAAACTTTGGTGGGTGTCGCAGGAGGTCGTGGTACAGCTGATTGAACTGCCCTTTCTGCTGCCTCTCTTGCAGGAGGGGATGCACCCACCATCTTCTCCTTGTTGAGTGCAGGAGGTTCCCAGCATAGTACAGAAAGACACCGGCCAGGCTAGATTCATCCAATACATAAATATGATGGTGTCCATGGCCTTGGCTGCTGGCCTGTGGTGCTATGGTCCTGCCTGCTGTACTCTCAAGTCAAGTGTGCTCCAAAAACCAGGTTTTCCAGACAATACACATCAAATCCACCCCCAAAACCCTCCCCTGTACATTACAAATGTCCTTATATGGTTCAACAGTTGTTTCTTTACAGCAAAACCACTCCCACTTCCTTCCTATTGGCCAAAATCCACTTCCAAAACTCTTTCCACTACATTCCACAAGCCCATAAATGGTTAAAGTACGGTTTTTCCCCTCACAGCCACACCCACTTTCTTCCTAATGATCCACATTGGCAAATTGATTTTTAATTTGCCAAAAAAAACTCCCACTACCTTCCTATTGGCCAATATCCTCAAACAACCATAGGGACATTTTCTGTACATTTTCTGGGGTGAAAAGCAGAACAGAAACGGATACAAAACGGATGCACTTTTTTGCAAAACGGAACCGTTTGCGTTCCAGTTTTTCAACCCGGGTGCACAGACCGCAGGGTCCGTTCTGCAACCGTGCCTAGTGTGGACCTACTCTTATTGTGATAGAAAACTATGGTCTATGCTTCCACCATAGAAACTATTTTTCAAGATAATAATCAAGATGACAAATCCTTTAAATCCTTTAGATTGTAAACTCGCAAGGACAGGGCTCTCTCCCCCTTTTGTGTCTTGGAGACCATTATACATTTTATTCATCATGTTACTTTTATAACTGTCATTACCAATTCTGTATTTTGTATTCTGTATGTTGCATCAATTTTGCATTTTGTCACTAATTATGTACTGTATCTTGTATATAGGTGAACACCATTGTCTATATTATTATGTACCCCATGTTCTTTTCTTACTTTGTACAGCGCCACGGAATATCTTGGTGCTTTATAAATCCTCAATAATAAAACCCTAATGTCCCTGCGTCTGTCCGTGTGTCAGTGCTTTTTAGCACTGCGCAATGTGCAGGGACAAGACGCAGAGACACTGCCAAGAGCCGGATGGAGGACCGGGCCAGGAGGGGCGGGTGTATGTGGGTGCGCGGTGGGCGTGCAGCAGGCGCATGCATGCGCGCGGCGCATTAGGAACAGACCTAGCCTGTTTTTAAATCACTAGTAATAATAATAATCATCAACAGTTGGGCGCCAACTGCCACCTAACAATTCTTCCTCCAGTCATAGAAATCTCATCTCTTCTTTGAGCTCCATGTTCTGCTCTTGTGTGCCTGTCAGAATGTTTTACCGACTGTTACAAGCTGGAGAAAAATATTCAGCTTAACACTGAACCAAAATGCCTCTTTTTTCTTAAGTTTTTTAGTCTTTTTTTTTTTTAATCACTTGGATATCAAGTACTTTTACTGCATTCAGCAAAATTGGAAAATTAAAATCATGTTAGTGAATTTCAATTTCCTTTACCGAATATGGTAAATTACCATAAATTATCCGTAAAGCACTCAATGATGCTTAGTGAATTTAGCCTAGAGTTGGGCCGAACCTCCGATTTTAGGTTCGCGAACCGGGTTCGCGAACTTTCGCGTAACGTTCGGTTCGCGTTAAAGTTCGCGAACCGCAATAGACTTCAATGGGGATGCGAACTTTGAAAAAAAAAAAATTATGCTGGCCACAAAAGTGATGGAAAAGACGTTTCAAGGGGTCTAACACCTGGAGGGGGGCATGGCGGAGTGGGATACACGCCAAAAGTCCCCGGGAAAAATCTGGATTTGACGCAAAGCAGCGTTTTAAGGGCAGAAATCACATTGAATGCTAAATGACAGGCCTAAAGTGCTTTAAAACATCTTGCATGTGTATACATCAATCAGGTAGTGTAATTAAGGTACTGCTTCACACTGACACACCAAACTCACCGTGTAACGCATCGCAAACAGCTGTTTGTGTAGTGACGGCTGTGCTGGACTGGTGCGCACCATGGCGAGAGTGCAGGTTTTGGTGGCTTTACAGCCTATATGGTCGCCTGGCTGATGTAGCTGAATGACAGAACAGTGACTGTCCAGCTGATCAAATTTGGTCTGACCACAATGAAGCAACGACCTTATTATCTTTTGTGTGCCCCCAGAGACACTCATCTAGGCGCCGGTCATTGCTTCATTGTGATACGCAAGCCCCTTCACCACGGCAAGGTAATGATCACGAAGGGGAATGGCGCATGTACATGCCTTTTCTTTTGTTGTTGCAGCTGCCCGCAGTGCAGCCAGAAAAATTAGGCAGTCATGTACACGCACCAGAAGAATTATTACAGCGCCCGCTGCTAGCAGCGGCCTAAAATATTCAGCAATCCGCCTGGAGTCCCGGACCCTGTTGGTGGTGGCGGAGAAGGTAGTCAAGCGGCCTGCAGGCAGACATGCTGTGTGGAGGGACTGGGAGCGACTTAGTCTTCTTGGGGCAGGCCAGGCAGCCAGTCACACGGCGTGCAGGCAGAGATGCTGTGTGTGCGGGGACTGACTTAGTCTTGGGGCGAGCAGCAGCCCTCCGGGATCCATGCCTCATTCATTTTGATAAAGGTGAGGTACTTAACACTTTTGTGACTTAGGCGACTTCTCTTCTCAGTGACAATGCCTCCAGCTGCGCTGAAGGTCCTTTCTGACAGGACGCTTGCGGCAGGGCAGGAGAGAAGTTGGATGGCAAATTGGGACAGCTCTGGCCACAGGTCAAGCCTGCGCACCCAGTAGTTCAAGGGTTCCTCATCGCTGTTCACAGCAGTGTCTACATCCACACTTAAGGCCAGGTAGTCGGCTACCTGCCGTTCCAGGCGTTGGTGGAGGGTGGATCCGGAAGGGCTACGGCGAGGCGTTGGACTAAAGAACGTCCGCATGTCCGACATCACCATGAGATCGCTGGAGCGTCCTGTCTTTGACTGCGTGGACACGGGAGGAGGATTAGTGGCAGTGGTACCTTGCTGGCGTTGTGCTGTCACATCACCCTTAAAGGCATTGTAAAGCATAGTTGACAGCTGGTTCTGCATGTGCTGCATCCTTTCCACCTTCAGGTGAGTTGGTAACAGGTCCGCCACTTTGTGCCTGTACCGAGGTTCTAGTAGTGTTGCCACCCAGTACAGCTCACTCCCCTTGAGGTTTTTTATACGGGGGTCCCTCAACAGGCAGGACAGCATAAAAGACGACATCTGCACAAAGTCGGATCCAGTACCCTCCATCTCCTCTTGCTCTTCCTCAGTGACGTCACGTAAGTCAACCTCCTCCCCCCAGCCGCGAACAATACCACGGGAAGGTTGAGCAGCACAAGCCCCCGGCGACGCCTGCTGCGGGTGTTCTCCTGCCGCCGTCCCCTCCTCCTCCTCCTCCCCCAAAGAAACACCTTGCTCATCATCCTCTGAGTCTGACTCATCTTCTGCACACGACTTCTCTTCTTCCTCCTCCTCCCCCCTCTGTGCTGCCGCAGGTGTTGAGGAAACAGCTGGGTCTGATGAAAATTGGTCCCATGCCTGTTCCTGCCGTAACGGTTCCTGGTCATGCTCATTCGCAGCTTCATCCACCACTCTACGCACAGCACGCTCCAAGAAGTAAGCGTAGGGAATTAAGTCGCTGATGGTGCCCTCACTGCGGCTCACCAGGTTGGTCACCTCCTCAAACGGCCGCATGAGCCTGCATGCATTTTCCATCAGTGTCCAGTTGTCGGGCCAGAACATCCCCATCTTCCCAGACTGTTTCATTCTACTGTAGTTGTAGAGGTAGTGGGTGATGGCTTTCTTCTGTTCTAGCAGGCGGGAGAACATGAGCAGGGTCGAATTCCAGCGAGTCGGGCTATCGCAAATGAGGCGTCTCACCGGCATGTTGTTTTTCCGCTGAATTTCCGCAAAGCCTGCCATGGCTGTGTAAGACCGCCTCAAATGCCCACAGACCTTCCTGGCCTGCTTCAGGACATCCGCTAAGCCAGGGTACTTTGCCACAAATCTTTGAACAACTAGATTCATGACATGTGCCATGCAGGGTATGTGTGTCAGCTTCCCCATATGCAAAGCAGCAAGCAGATTGCTGCCGTTGTCGCACACCACGTTGCCTATCTCCAGGTGGTGCGGGGTCAGCCACTCATCCACATGTTTCTTAAGAGCAGCCAGGAGAGCTGCTCCAGTGTGACTCTCCGCTTTGAGACAAGACATGTCTAAGATGGCGTGACACCGTCGTACCTGGCATGCAGCATAGGCCCTGCGAAGCTGGGGCTGTGTAGCTGGAGAGAACTGCCACTCAGCCAAGGAGGAGGAGGACAGCGAAGAGCATGTAGCAGGAGGAGAGGAGGTGGCAGGAGGCCTGCCTGCAAGCCGTGGAGGTGTCACAATTTGGTCCGCTGCGCCCTGCTTGCCATCGTTCACCACCAGGTTGACCCAATGGGCTGTGTACGTAATGTAGCGGCCCTGCCCGTGCTTGGCAGACCAGGCAT
This sequence comes from Hyperolius riggenbachi, assembly GCF_040937935.1. Taxonomy (NCBI): domain Eukaryota; kingdom Metazoa; phylum Chordata; class Amphibia; order Anura; family Hyperoliidae; genus Hyperolius; species Hyperolius riggenbachi. The sequence continues at coordinate 205,520,590 of NC_090657.1, read as the reverse complement.
CTGTGGTCAGGTGTACCCTTGACCCAACGCTCTTCGCAAGAGATGACACCACTTGCCTCTCAACTTCACGGTGCAGTTAGTGTATGACCTTTCTCGAAAAATAAGTGCGGCCTGGCATCTTCCACTGCGGTGTTCCGATGGCCACAAATATACTGAAGGCCTCAGAGTCCACCAGCCGGTATGGTAACAGCTGGCGAGCTAACAGTTCCGCCACGCCAGCTTTTAGACGCCGGGCAAGGGGGTGACTGGCCGAAATTGGCTTCTTCCGCTCAAACATTTCCTTCACGGACACCTGACTGCTGCTGTGGGCAGAGGAGCAGGAACCGCTCAAGGGCAGAGGCGGAGTGGAGGAGGGTGCCTGTGAAGGTGGAAGGGAGAAAGCGGCAGAAGCAGATGATGCACCTGAAGGAGGAAGAGGAGAAGGAGGGTGACTTTTCTTTTGTGTGCTGCTGCTGCTTTTGCTCAGGTGGCCATCCCATTGCTGTTTGTGCCTTTTCTCCAGGTGCCTTCGTAAGGCACTTGTCCCTACGTGAGTGTTGGCCTTTCCACGGCTCAATTTTTGTTGGCAGAGCGAACAGATGGCTTTGCTCCGATCTGAGGCACACACATTAAAACATTTCCACACCGCTGAGCCACCCTGGGATGTGGGCACTATGGGGACCTCAGCAGCTGATGCTGAAGGGCAAGTTGGCTGGCTGTACATAGGTGGCGATACATGGTGCCGGACACTGCCACCAGCTGTTTCTGACGAAGAGCTGCCCCAGCTTCTTTCAGCAACTTCTCTCCTCCTACTACTCTCTGACTCCCCCTCTGAACTGTCCCCCTCTTTATCTCCTCTATTGGGAACATACAGAGGATCCCTATCATCGTCATCATCGTAATCATCCTGCCCAGCTTCGCTTGCCTCAGACAAATCCAAACATGCACCATCAGTAGGTCCTTCATCCTCCTTACACGTTACATCCATAGTGTTGCCGCGTAACTCAGACATATGAGCTGGTGAAAATTCATCTGGCTGTAACAACAATGGCTGTGCATCAGTGATTTCAACACTAAATAATTCTTGCGAAGTGTCAAATGCAGCAGAAGTGGTGCTAGTAGTAGCGCTGGTGGCTGAGCAAGATGAGGTGTTCTGTGTCGCTAAATACTCAACCACGTCCTGACAATCTTGGGAGGTGATGGGACGTGCCTTCTTCCGAGCACTGTACTGTGGGCCAGGTTCACACGAAATTACATTTACACGACCTCGCGCAGACCTGCCGGGTGGCCTTCCTCTGGCTCTGGCACTACCTCTTCCTCTACCTGTTTTGTCCATATCGGGTATGCACGGAGTGGTATATCACACTGCGTGCACTCACGTAGGTAGGTGGGTTCACTTAACTGCACAGGTATGCGCACTGATGCGGTGGGTTCACTGAACAGAACAGGTATACAGTGGCGGGTTCACAGAACAGGTATGCAGTGGCAGGTTCACTGAACAGAACAGGTATGCAGTGGCGGGTTCACTGAACAGTACAGGTATACAGTGGCGGGTTCACAGAACAGGTATGCAGTGGCAGGTCCACTGAACAGAACAGGTATGCAGTGGCGGGTTCACTGAACAGTACAGGTATACAGTGGTGGGTTCACTGAACAGAACAGGTATGCAGTGGCGGGTTCACTGAACAGAACAGGTATGCAGTGGCGGGTTCACTGAACAGTACAGGTATACAGTGGCGGGTTCACAGAACAGGTATGCAGTGGCGTGTTCACTGAACAGAACAGGTATACAGTGGCAGGTCCACTGAACAGAACAGGTATGCAGTGGCGGGTTCACTGAACACAACAGGTATGCAGTGGCGGGTTCACTGAACAGTACAGGTATACAGTGGCGGGTTCACTGAACACAACAGGTATGCAGTGGCGGGTTCACTGAACAGAACCGGTATACAGTAGCAGCTCCACTGAACAGAACAGGTATGCAGTGGCGGGTTCACTGAACAGTACAGGTATACAGTGGCGGGTTCACAGAACAGGTATGCAGTGGCAGGTTCACTGAACAGAACAGGTATGCAGTGGCGGGTTCACTGAACAGGTATACAGTGGCGTGTTCACTGAACAGAACAGGTATACAGTGGCGGGTCCACTGAACAGAACAGGTATGCAGTGGCGGGTTCACTGAACACAACAGGTATGCAGTGGCGGGTTCACTGAACAGTACAGGTATGCAGTGGCGGGTTCACTGAACAGTACAGGTATACAGTGGCGGGTTCACTGAACACAACAGGTATGCAGTGGCGGGTTCACTGAACAGAACAGGTATGCAGTGGCGGGTTCACAGAACAGGTATGCAGTGGCAGGTTCACTGAACACAACAGGTATGCAGTGGCGGGTTCACTGAACAGGTATACAGTGGCGGGTCCACTGAACAGAACAGGTATGCAGTGGCAGGTTCACTGAACACAACAGGTATGCAGTGGTGGGTTCACAGAACAGGTATGCAGTGGTGGGTTCACAGAACAAGTATGCAGTGGTGGGTTCACAGAACAGGTATGCAGTGGCAGGTTCACTGAACAGGTATGCAGTGGTGGGTTCACTGAACAGGTATGCAGTGGTGGGTTCACTGAACAGGTATGCAGTGGTGGGTTGACAGTACAGGTATGCAGTGGTGGGTTCACAGAACAGGTATGCAGTGTTGGGTTCACTGAACAGGTATGCAGTGGTGGGTTCACAGTACAGGTATGCAGTGGTGGGTTCACTGAACAGGTATGCAGTGGTGGGTTCACAGAACAGGTATGCAGTGGCAGGTTCACTGAACAGGTATGCAGTGGTGGGTTCACTGAACAGGTATGCAGTGGTGGGTTCACTGAACAGGTATGCAGTGGTGGGTTCACAGTACAGGTATGCAGTGGTGGGTTCACAGAACAGGTATGCAGTGTTGGGTTCACTGAACAGGTATGCAGTGGTGGGTTCACAGTACAGGTATGCAGTGGTGGGTTCACAGAACAGGTATGCAGCCAGGAACAAGCTAAGCCTAACTAATCTTTCCCTATGAGAGACAGTCTGCAGCAGCTCGCCCTACTCTCACTAATGCAGGCACACGAGTGACCGTAATGGCCGCCGCTGCCTGCCTTATATAAGGGGGGTGGGGCTCCAGGGGCTAGTGTAGCCTAATTGGCTACACTGGGCCTGCTGACTGTGATGTAGAGGGTCAAAGTTGACCCTCCATGTGCATTATGGGGCGAACCGAACTTCCGCAAAGGTTCGCCTGCGGGACGCGAACGCGAACCACGGAAGTTCGCATGGAACCGTTCACAGGCGAACCGTTCGGCCCAACTCTAATTTAGACCAATGAGGGACACGGTTGGGAGCTATACTAGTAGCTAACAAATGAAAGTTACCACCTGCAACAAATACAGTATCTGGTTTATTGCAGGGCAAAGTCCTTCCAGCCTCTCTCCCCATTGGCTTTTTGGCCTGTCTATCTACAGATACAAGAGGCAGTAAGTGAGCAGTACAGACCCCGAAGACCGCTGGAGATGCTGTAGTTGAGTAGAAACTGCTGTGACAGTGAGTATTGTGCAGATATGAGTGTAGCATGAATACCAGCAGCTATATCAGCAATCATTCTACAGGCAGCTATTTACCGTCAGGGTATAGATAGACATCTATATTGTAGAGATATAGACATCTCTGTAATCCTCATGTTGGGTAGGGCTGCAGAAAACCGTTAAGTCGCCTCTTTCACTCTAGATATAGCTGCTGCTGTGCGTACAGGGACGGATCTAGGGGGGGGCAGGTGGGTATCTTGCCCCAGGCACAGTTTGTTGAATTCTTAAAAAGGCGGCAACATGAATGGCAGTTTAGGCGCCAAATCCTGACCTTTAGGCGCCAAAACCTGACCTTGCCCCAGGCGCAACTTGGTCTAGGTCAGTCCCTGTGTGCGTAAACAGGACACATTGGAAAATGGATGAAAAGCAAACATGACTGGTTAGCGTCGATTTTCTTATCTTTCTACAGCACATGGTTCTTTATATACACAGTTGGCTAGGATGGACTTTACATTACCCAGCACAGTATCCACATCTTTGCTAGGCACAGCTCACTCCAACGTAAAATAAGAGAAAAACTCAATCCATTCTTTACAGCATTATTTCTCCTAGTGTCCTCCAGGACAACACCACACTAGATTGAGTGTATACAGGTTCCTCCTGCAGGAAACACATACTAAATTAACATTCTTAATTAGAAGCACCATGTGACGCCTTCCCAAGTCGCAAACGCTCTTCGCAAGCCTTGTGCGCAGATTTCACAGCACATGTATTTCAAACGCAGTGACATTTTCCAGTTACATCAAAGGGCAGAACTAACCAATGTAGCTCTAGCCTCTTATAAGATTCTTCCTGGAAGCACATGAAGCCATGCTGTAATAGATCGCGGAAAAGCCGCCGCGTGTACTGGCAGCAAGGTGGCTGATTCCGCGTCCAGCGCGGCGGTTTGCACGCAGCAGCGTGCATCTGGTGTGGCTGGGTCTGTTAGTTCACACAGATGGATAGCTACGCGTGCGCGCGCCAGGCGACAGGACATTTATACCAGCAGAAGGGGGAATCAGCTGATCAGGCCGATCAGCTGATCCCAGCTGGACTCTGGATCGGCTGAGTGGCTCGGGCGGGGCTGCACAGCACTGCAAGTATATATAGATCTTGCTTGTCAGTTGCTGGTGGTCTGCCGTTGCGAACACTTACGTGAAAGCACTCAGACCATAGTCAGATCCTACAGTGTGTTAGAACCAGGAGGACCTGGGAATTCACACTGAGCCAGATTACTTCTGTGTTATCATTGTGTATACTTCAGACTAGTTCCAGGGTGTCGAGACCACGGACCTCACACCCAAGACTAGGGACTCTGTCTTATCATTGTGTTATACTTCAGACTAGTTCCAGGGTGTCAAGACCACGGACCTCACACCCAAGACTAGGGACTCTGTCTTATCATTGTGTTATACTTCAGACTAGTTCCAAGGTGTCAAGACCACGGACCTCACACCCAAGACTAGGGACACTGTGTTACTACTGTATTATACCTCAGACTAGTTCCAGGGTGTTGAGACCACGGACCTCACACCCAAGATTAGGGACACTGTGTTACTACTGTGTTGTACCTCAGACTAGTTCCAGGGTGTTGAGACCACGGACCTCACACCCAAGCTTAGGGATACTGTGTCATTGCTGTGTTATCATTTAGACCAGTTCCAGGGTGCTGTGACCAAGGACCACACACTCAAGCTTAGGAATACTGTGCTATTACTGTGTTATTCTCCAGACTAGTTCTGGGTGTCGAGATCCCACACCCCAGACTAGGATTGTGCTTTATATCTGGTATTACCATTCGCTCGGGTGTTGCCGACCTGGCATGCCCGACCATTGGGGCTGTCACTCATCCCTCGAGTGTTCAGCCTGTCGGTACTACCCGTGACACTATTCCACCTAGTGTCAGTTAGCTGCAGGGACCTCTTGCTCCTTAGGGAGGCCTCTCTGCAGTACAGCCAAGGGCTCTATCCCTTAGGAGGCCTTTGGCTGCAGTATAGTCTGATTCCTGGTATTGCAGGGAATCACTGGCTCTCAGGTGATCTCTATCCCCTGTCCTAGGAGATAGTCCTCACACAGCCAAGGGCCACCTGCTCCTCAGGTGGTCCATGCTCATTGTTATCAGCGTCTCCCGCCCCACGGGAGACAGCCTATTGTTGCACCAAAACACGTACTCTTTATCAAGTGTCCAGAGGTTAGTCATATATCTGTATTATTGGTGATTCTGCAGATCATCAATAATCAGGTATATATCTGTATTGTTGGTGATACTGCAGATCACCAATAATCAGATTCTCTCTGTGTGCTGACACCGATCGTTACACATGCCAGGTTGAGTGGCCATCAGTCTCAGTCCCAGTCAGATTAAGGCTGTAAAAAGTACTGTTTCCCAGACCTGCAGGCTCCAACATGCCAGGAGTCTCCACACCTCTCGGCCTGGGTAGAATCTTCAAAGCAGAGCCACAAATGTCTACCTCCACACAGGGTCTTTATAATTGATATTCCATAGTTTTCATATTTTATGGGATTTCTAGCATTTTGAAAAACAGGAACCATCTGTTCAGAAGTCATTATGGTTATTCTGACACAAGTTCCAGGGGCTTTTCGCACAAATGGGACTTCACTGTCCTGAAATATACAGGTTCTCAGGCATACGTTGTAGTTTTTGTGGTCATATTTCATATCTGGGAATTTTTAACGTTGCACTGAACGTGGATATGCATTCTATTTCTTAGTGGGACCTATGCAGGGGCAAACTCAGGATTTTCAAGGGGGGCAGGGGGATAATTAAAAGGTCTCCCCCAGCCACGCACAATATAGTATAATAATATGGTAGGACATCATACTGGGTATACACAATGCAATATTCCGTCTGACCGAATGACTGACAATGGGATGGATCAGGAGCAGTTTGGGTACAGATAATAATGAGTACAGCTGACATTGCTAATGAAGGGGAAAGTGAAGCATTCACACAGCAGGGCGCAGGGCTGCGCTCATACCTGACCCTGTTAAATTCCCTAGAGCTGCTCTATGCTCTGTACACACACTGCTGATCCATGCTCTGTACACATGCTGCTGCTCCATGCTCTGTACACACACTGCTGCTCCATGCCCTGTACACACGCTGCTGCTCCATGCTCTGTACACACGCTGCTGCTCCATGCTCTGTACACACGCTGCTGCTCCATGCTCTGTACACACGCTGCTGCTCCATGCTCTGTACACACGCTGCTGCTCCATGCTCTGCACACACGCTGCTGTTCCATGCTCTGTACACACACACTGCTGCTCCATGCTCTGTACACACACACTGCTGCTCCATGCTCTGTACACACACTGCTGCTCCATGCTCTGTACACACGCTGCTGCTCCATGCTCTGTACACACGCTGCTGCTACATGCTCTGTACACACGCTGCTGCTCCATGCTCTGTGCACACGCTGCTGCTCCATGCTCTGTGCACACGCTGCAGTTCCATGCTCTGTGCACACGCTGCTGCTCCATGCTCTGTGCACACGCTGCTGCTCCATGCTCTGTGCACACGCTGCTGCTCCATGCTCTGTGCACACGCTGCTGCTCCATGCTCTGTACACACGCTGTTGATCCATGCTCTGTACACACACTGTTGATCCATGCTCTGTGCACACACTGCTAATCCATGCTCTCACTTAAGTCTCACTATTATCAAAGACTAGCAGAGCACAGAGCCATGTCTCCAAGGGCCTGATTCACAAAGCGGTGCTATCCCAGTTAGCACGCCTAAAAGACTTTAGGCGTGATAACCATTGCACCATGCTGGTGAAAAGCCAGTTTAGGTGTGATAAGTTTAGGCGTGATAAGTTTAGGCATGATAAGTTTAGGCATGCTAAGTTTAGATAAGTTTAGATCGCACGCAAAGCAGCGCCATTAAACTGTATGCAAAGTGCACCAGACTTTGCTACCGCAAAACTTTTGATCAGCTGTGCACTGCGGTGCTAACCCAGTTGGTGCTTAAACTTATCATGTCTAAACTTATCACACCTAAACTTAAAGGGACTCCGAGCAGTGCAGAAACTATGGAAAGATGCATATCATTTTAAAGCTCTCTTTCTCCTCTTTCCAATGATATATAAACCGCCTCCCTACGCCTTTTAGTTTTCGCTATTTTCGCGATTGAAATTGCCGCGGCCGCGATTTCAGTCGCGAAAATAAAGAAAACTAAAAGGCGTAGAGCGACGATTTAGGTGTCGCCAGAAAGAGGAGAAAGAGAGCTTTAAAATGATATCCATCTTTCCATAGTTACTTGTATTACACAGGCCGATACTTTCCCCAGTGTCAGCAGCTCCATTCAGCAGAAAAAGTCGCCCTGTGTAATACAATGTAATTATGGAAAGATGGATATCATTTTAAAGCTCTCTTTCTCCTCTTTCTGGCGACACCTAAATCGTTGCCCTACGCCTTTTAGTTTTCTTTATTTTCGCGATTGAAATCGCGGTCGCGGCAATTTCAATCGCGAAAATAGCGAAAACTAAAAGGCGTAGGGCAGCGGTTTATGTATCATTGGAAAGAGGAGAAAGAGAGCTTTAAAATGATATGCATCTTTCCATAGTTTCTGCACTGCTCGGAGTCCCTTTAACATGCCTAAACTTATCACACCTAAACTTATCACACCTAAACTTATCATGCCTAAACTGAGTTTAGGCATGATAAAGGGCTTTTCACCAGCGTGCTAACTGTTAGCACCGCTTTGTGAATCAGGCCCCAAGACTCCCTGACTCGAGGAGACCCAGTCCTGCACTACTTTAAAAATGCCAGATTTTACCTTCCAGCCAGGAGCCTATAGGCACAGATGACCTGGCACCACAGACTTCACCCTCCATGAACCCACAAACACCTGCCGAACCACACCACAAGTGTGACTAAAGTCGGCGGGCGTTTCATTTTCCCACTGTCAGAAGGAGATCTTTAAAATCAATTTTCTCAAAAACTATAAGGTCTTTTTGAAAAAAAAAATTCTCTCTTGTAGTCACATCTTTTCCATCACTTTTGTGGACAGCATAAATGTTTCTAGTTTTCAAAGTTCGCCTCCCGATTGAAGTCTATTGCGGTTCGCAAAAGTTCCTACGAACCAAACTTTTTGTGGAAGTTCGCGAACTGAAAATCGGAGGTTCAAGCCATCTCTACAGCTGTGTTCTGCCTACAGGCTCACAGCATTGAGCCTCTGTGTGTCCCCAATCTCTGGAATGGGTTTTTAGCACGAGTGCTCTTATCCTGCTGCCATGCTGGCCACATCCCCATCATGTCACAGTCTTTCACGGAGACCTTGGGGGATTTGTACAGCGGGTCTTGAGACACAAAGAGTCGTCAGAGTTAAAGCGCTCCACTGGAGGATGAGAGGAGATGGAGAAGAGAGAACTTACAGGCTTGTCTTTGGTGAGATTTTCTGTGGCAGTTGTTAGTTACGGTAGCTGGAAGGAGGGGGGGGGGGGCAACAGTGGTTAGTCTAGGGTAGTTATTGTAGCAATTGGGGCAGCAGGGGTTAATCTACGGTAGTTAGTGTAGCCAGTGCGGCAGCAAAAGTTAGTCCAGGGTAGTTATTGTAGCCAGTGGGGGGCAGGGGCTAGTACAGGGTAGTTAGCATAGCTAGTGGGGCGGCAGGGGTTAGTCTAGGGTAGTTAGTGTAGCTAGTGGGGCAGCAGGGGTAAGTCTAGGGAAGGTAGTGTAGCAATTGGGGCAGCAGGGGTTAACCACTTGAGGACCCACCCTTTACCCCCCCTTAAGGACCAGCGCTAGTTTGATTGATCTGTGCTGGGTGGGCTCTGCAGCCCCCAGCACAGATCAGGGTGCAGGCAGGGAGATCAGATTGCCCCCCTTTTTTCCCCCCTATGGGGATGATGTGCTGGGGGGGTCTGATCTCTGCTGCCTGCGAGTGGCTGGCGGGGGGGGCACCTCAAAGCCCCCCTCCGCGGCGAAATGCTCCCCCTCCCTCTCCTACCTGGCCCCCTGTGGTAAGCCGGGCTGCACAGGACGCTATCCGTCCTGTGCAGCCAGTGACAGGCTGTCTCCTGTCACATGGCGGCGATCCCCGGCCGCTGATTGGCCGGGGATCGCCGATCTGCCTTACGGCGCTGCTGCGCAGCAGCGCCGTACAAATGTAAACAAAGCGGATTATTTCCGCTTGTGTTTACATCTAGCCTGCGAGCCGCCATCGGCGGCCCGCAGGCTATTCACGGAGCCCCCCGCCGTGATTTGACAGGAAGCAGCCGCTCGCACGAGCGGCTGCTTCCTGATTAATTAGGCTGCAGCTGGCGACGCAGTACTGCGTCGCTGGTCCTGCAGCTGCCACTTTGCCGACGCACGTTATGAGTGTGCGGTCGGCAAGTGGTTAATCTACAGTAGTTATCGTAGCCAGTGTGGCAGCAAAGGTTAGTCCGGGGTAGTTATTGTAGCTAGTGGGGCAGCAGGGGTTAGTCCAGAGTAGTTAGCGTAGCTAGTGGGGCAGCAGGGGTTAGTCTAGGGTAGTTAGTGTAGCTAGTGGGGCAGCAAGGGTAAGTCTTGGGTAGGTAGTGTAGCTAGTGGGGCAGCAGGGGTTAGTCTAGGGTAGTTAGTGTAGCTAGTGGGGCGGGCAGCAAGGGTAAGTCTTGGGTAGGTAGTGTAGCTAGTGGGGAAGCAGGGGTTAATCTAGGGTAGTTAGTGTTGCAGGGGTTAGTGTAGCTGGGCAATGTAGCATAGATAGAGACCAGTTAGGGGAAAAAAAAAGTCCACAAGACGCCCCTGCACCATGGACACACTAGGGCTACTATATTTTTTTATGTGATTTTTGCCCTCTAAACCTAGGTGCATCTCATGGTCTGGTGTGTCTTATGGTCGGAAAAATAAGGTATATCATCATCTTTGTCCATAGTGGGGAACTTATACAGAGGAATTTTATGGATTTGCTTATCCCTGTATTCAGCGGACCCAGCAGTATTATTCTCCTGCTGACATTTAACCAGCTCCAGCTGGTGTTGGTGATTTGCTCTATCCATCTCTGCTTGGTGTCAACGATCAACACTTTTCCCTCTTTGATTATTAATATTCCAGGATTGGCTTGAGGCACATTTCTGGACCAGTTGAGCCTAGCAGTTTCAGGTCAGCCTCTAGAGATGTCATCTCAGTGTTAAGTCGATCATCCTGGATATCACATTCAACCGTGTCTTGTGGTGGGACCTACTATTCTTTTGTCATGCTATGAGTTGCATAGGATAAGTAGGTCATCTTGGCTCTGCTTCTAGTAGCTGATCACCTTCTCAGTCTTGTTATTGCCGAAAGAAAAATATAAAAGAAAAATAAGGCGGGCAGGGGGAGCAAGTCTGCAAGTGTGTCTTTTTAAAAATATATAGATTCTTCCCTCAGTACTGTAGACTTCTGTAAGCTAATAAGGTTCTAACACTGGTTAGGGAATTAAGCTGCATACTAATGTAAAATAATGGATTAAGATGGAATAGGGACATAGGCAAGGTAGTAGCTTTGGCTTATCCCGATGGTCCTGTTGGCAATCTAAAGGGAAAGATGGGATAGAGAACGAGGCAACTGTGACCCCTGACACCCACTAGGCCCCAGGCACCTGCCGAGGTTGAGTACTAAGCAACAGTCCCACCATGCTGCCACCAATATAAAGCAGAACCCAGCTCTGCAACAAGCTAGCAGAGACAAGAACTGACGGTGCTGACAGAATCAGGGAAAAGAGGAGCTTTACTTCATGGATAAACAACCACAACTTGCAAAACTCTGCTACCACTAACAGTCACCACACACAGGCTAGTCGCCATATACACACACAGACTCCTGTGCTGCAACAGAGATCTGTCCCTGTCTATAGCAGTTACAACGATTTCATACACGGACGTCAAACCACATGCACTGAGGCTGGCAGCCACATATATTAGCTTAATGCTGCAATCAGAGCCGAGCACACAATGCAATCTCACAGTAGTAACAAAGAAACACAACTGAGCATACAATACAGGCACTGATATTACAATAATTCACTGTCTCTCTAGGGAAATTCCTTGCTTAGTACACGGAAGGCTAACTTATTAACTATTCTAAAAGGTGTAACAGGGCAGAAAGAATTTGTACAAAAATTAATATTTACAAAAACAGAAATTTGCATATAATAATAACAACAACAGGGAAGCCTGGAAGGATTTTATTCATCCTATAACAATGCCTTGGTGTTTACGCCTCTAAGAGGAAGTGCTATGCAAATATACTTACAGCTGTGTCATTAATTGATGGATGGATGGAATTATAGCCTAGTCAACCAAAATGGAGTCTGCATGGCACGAGTTTGAGCCTGTACTGTTACACCATAGTCTGAGCAATGAAGGGGACCGAGAAGCCACAGAAAGAGCTCAGATAGTACTGGGGGCTGGAAGAAGCCCCATGTAAATAACACCCAACTTTTCCCTCCGCTTAAGACTTCCTATAAAGAGAACCTGAGATGAAGGGGGAAAAAGAATTGACACTTACCTGGGTTTCCTCCATCCCCATGACCACAGTTGCCTCCCTTGCTGTCCTGGGTGGCTCCGTTCACCTGCTATCGGTCCCGGTAATCCTCATTCAGTGACGTCAGTCGGACTCTTCTGCGGATGCGTGGCCCAGCTGCATGCACACACATCAGTCGTGTTCACGTCACCAGGAGTGTTCTGTGCCTGCGCAGTACTACCTGGGCAGGTGCAGAACACTCCTGGCGGTGTTATCGCGTCAGGCGAGCGACCATGTCATGCATGCACAGAAGAGCCCAACTGACGTGACTGAACAAGGATTACTGGGGCACATAGAAGGGCCACCCGGGAGGAAGGCAAGGGAGGCAACCCCCTCCATCTCTGGTTACCTTTAATGAAGCAATTAAAATGGTGAAAGGTCAAATAGTGACATGAACTAGGAGAACTATAATAATGGGGATGCAGTGGAAACTTTTCCAATACAGGCAGTCAGGCTCGTGGGGGGGGGGGGGGGGTACCCAGGTGCCCCCCTTTTTAAATTCTCAATAAAAAGGCCCCTTTGGCCATGCAAAGGAAGCCCTGCTCCGACTGTGATTGCCAATGCCGACCCGCCTTGGCCACTTTGAAGTGAAGAAGCCCAGGCAGGAATCCTAGTGTGGCCATTCTGTCAGCTGTGTGGGAGCAAGTAAGATGGTGTCTCCCTACCAGCTGCACCCACTCTGAGTTCTCTCTCCCCAGCACTAGCAGTGATCCTGTCTATCCCAGTGCCCACACTGACCATTCCCTCCCCCAGCAGCCACAGTGATCTCCCACAGCACCCACAGTGACCTTTCCCTCCCCAAGCAGCACTCCTCCTGTCCCCAACAGCACCCACATGGACCTCCCATCCCAGAAGCAGCACCTAAAGTGATCTCCCCCATCGCCAGCACCCACAGTGATCTCTCCCAACACCCAGCATCCACTGTAACTTCTCCCTACCCCAGCACCCACACAATTACCTCTCCCTTCCTCCAGCACGCACAATGACCTCTAGCTTCTCCAGCACAGTGACCTCCCCCCAAATCACCCACAGTGACCTCCCCTTCCTCCAACACCCACAATGACCTCCCCCAGAACCCTCCCCTAGCAGCAACTCTTTAATCCATACCAGCACCAACAGCATACATCCCAACTTTTTGAAATGAGAAAGAGGGACACTTAAGCCACGTCCCTGCAACACCCCTAGTCACGCTCCTGACACGCCCCTAGTCACGCCCCTAGTCACGCTTACGATAAAGATTTAATAAGAAAAATATGTTGTTTTATAATTCAAACCACACTGGTCCTTTCTATCCTAGTTCATTTTCCTTCATAGTAAAATTTTGAAATTAGTAATATATCAATTTAAAGGATGAGAATAAAGTTTAGAGTCAAACACATTTTTTAGTAGAGAAATATATATATTTACAAAGAAAGAGGGACAAAGTCATGAGAGAGGGACAAATGAAGGAGAAAGAGGGACAGAGGGACAGGGCTCCCAAAGAGGGACTGTCCCTCCGAAAGAGGGACAGTTGGGAGGTATGCCAACAGTGACCTCCCACCACCCTGCACCAACAACAATAGTTCCAATATCTAGCATCCACATTACACTCAGACAGTAACCCCCACTATAGCAAGCACCCAGTACTTGCACCAAGCACCCACACGATATCCAGTCTAGACACACACACACACACTCACACACACACACACACACACACACACACACACACACACACACACACACACACACACACACACACACACACACACACACACACACAATACTCACATCTGGCCTCTATATGGCACTTAGTACTCGCATCGAACACCCACATGACACCCAGAATCTGCCCCTTGTCTTCTTATAGCTGTCCCTGACATGGCACCTAGTACTCAAACCTGCAAACAGCTTCCACATGGCATCCACTATCTGAACCCAGATAACAGGTACCTGCACCCAAAATACCTGCACTCAGAACCAACATGACACTCAATTTCCACCCATAGCCAGCACTCAGGGCAGACATGACACCAAGTATTTGCACCAATGTGATACCCAGTGCCTGCACCCAGCAATCACGTTTCATCTGCAGTAGTTTCAGCTGCATCAAGCCTCCACTTAGCGCCCAGGACACACACCAAGCACTCACATGACATCCAGTACATGCACCCAAAACTCACAAGACACTGAGTACCTGCAGTCAACACCCACATGATGCTTGATACCCACCCATTATTATTATTATTGTCTTTATAAAGTGCCAACATATTACGTGACAGACGTTACAAGGTTATACAACCTAGGACAAAGTTATACAAGGCAAACAGGGTACAAGATACATGATCATGCGATTTGGGCTGGTTAGGTAGATCCAGCAATACAAATACGAGGCGGTCATAGGAAAGGAGCACACGATCATGTAGAGTACACTAGGGAAGGGCTAAGCCAAAGGCTTACAATCTAAGGGAAGATGGAGGCCTTCCCTGACCGGGCATCAAACCCGTGCCTCGGCGGGG